>NW_027531005.1:1844825-1984449 GCF_008692635.1 Crocuta crocuta
TAGAGGGACAACACCTTGGTTAACGAAGAAACCCCTAAGATTAAATTGGGATTGGGATTGGAAGCCAAAATTGGGTTTAATTTACCTTTTTAACTTTTTTTTTTAATTTTAGAGAGAGAAAGCATGAGCAGGGAAGAGGGGCAGAGGGAGAGAGAGAAAGAGAGAATCTTAAGCAAGCTCCATGCTTAGTGCAGAGCTCAATGCGAGGCTCAATCCCATGACCCTGGAATCATGACCTGAGCTGAAATCAAGAGTCAGATACTCAACCAACTGACTCATCCAGGCACCCCATTTAATATTTTTTTTTATTTTAGAGAGAGAAAGAGAGATAGTTTACTTTCAATGTTTGAATTGTTGAAAATAAATACATATGCATTAGTTTCTTGACATTTAAAAAAATTTACACTCCCATTCTGCTTGTGGCTTGAGACAAGGATATTATTAAAAAGCCACAAAGAAGACATACTACAGAATTTTGTAAATGACAATGGCAGTTGTACGAGCTACAGTAACCAACACTAACACTTATACATACTTATGTTTACTAAAGATTGTGTTACTTGTCATTCATTTCTTTCCCTGCTTCCCTTTATAATGTTCCTCCTTTCCACACCTCAGGCCCCAGGCTTGGGAACTTGGCTCCTGGCCATCTGGGCTTTTTTTCTCTTCCTGTTGTGATATCCCTGCCCGGGATTCAAACCCAGGCTGTTCTGATCCCGAATCACACTATTGTCATCTCCTAAAACAAGAAGACTACTATCTGGATGGACAGGCCTGGACCTTATTCCATCCCAAAGAAGTCACAAGCTGAACAAATATATTCAGGGGCTACCTATGGAGAGGTGCCAGGCTCCTGCACCAACTGAAGAGAGCTGAGTCAGACACCTGCCTCAAGTCAGTGTAGCCGGAGGGGCTTGCAAAGGCAGCTAGGAAATCAGGAGGCCGGAGTTTGCAACAGAGTGGACAAACACTCGGAAGGAAAATACAAATTTCTGGAGTCAAAGCAGGCAGGGGAGGGACTAGCAGGCACCTAGGAATCAGAAGCCTTCAATTATAAACAATAGATATGAGATAATCTAAAGTCAAGGGCCAATGCTACAAGGCAAGAGAATGAGGAGTATGGAGGAGACAGGACAACAATGGGAAAGAGCCCCCACTATAGCCCTGTTTCACATTCCTGCAAATGGACTCTGCCATAGTTAACATGAGGCAGATGCCACTCCCAGGCAGTCAACTTTGGCCAATGCTTCTCTTTCAGTATGCTTTTAAAAAAAACAAGCAGGGGCGCCTGGGTGGCTTAGTTGGTTAAGCGTACAACTTTCGCTTAGGTCATGATCACGCGGTTCGTGGGTTCGAGCCCCGCGTCGGGCTCTGTGCTGACTGCCAGCTCAGAGCCTGGAGCCTGTTTCAGTCTGTGACTCCCTCTCTCTCTGACCCTCCCCTGCTCACACTGTCTCTCTCTCTCTCTCTCCTATAAATAAAAATATTAAAAAAAAAAAAAACAATGGAGATAGTAGATAGCAATCAGATCTCACAGCCATAGAGGGAAGGCCCACCAATGGACTGGAACCCTCAAGTAAGCTGCTCCTTGGTTTTACAACTCTAGGCTTCAAAGATGGTANGCCTTCTACGGAATGCAAAAAGACATTTGCAAATGACATATCTGATATAGGATTAGTATCCAAAATTTATAAAGAACTTATCAAACTCAGCAACCAAAAACCAAACAATCCAGTCAAGAAATGGGCAGAAGCATGAATAGGCACTTTTCCAAAGAGGACATCCAGACGGCTAACAGACACATGAAAAGATGCTCAACATCACTCATCATCAGAGAAATACAAATCAAAGCCATGATGAGATACCACCTCACATCTGTCAGAATGGCTAAAATTAACAACTGAGGAAACAACAGATGTTGCTCTTGCAGAGAAAAGGGAACTTTCTTGCACAATTGGACAGAATGAAAAATGGTGCAGTCACTCTGGAAAATAGTATGGAGGTTCCTCAAGAAACTAAAAGTAGAACTACCCTATGATCCAGCAATTGCACTATTATGTCTTTACCCAAAGGATACAAAAATACAGATTCAAAGGGATACATGCACCTCAACATTTACAGCAGTATTATCAACAATAGCCAAATTATGGAGAGAGCCCAAATGTCCATCAACCAATGAAAAAGAAAGAAGACATGGTATATATATATATGTATACACACTAGAATATTACTCAGCCATCAAAAAGAATGAAATTTTGCCATTTGCCATGATATGGATACTGCAGTGTATTATACTAAGCAAAATCAGAGAAAAGTCAATCAGAGAAAGACAAACACCATATGATTTCACTCAGATGTGGAATTTAAGAAAGAACACAGATGAACATATAGAAGGGGAGGAGAGAAGAGAAGGACAAAAATACAAAAGACTCTTAACAATAGAGATCAAATCAAGGGCTGATGGGGGGGGATGGGCTAGATGGGTGATGAGTATTAGGAGGGTGCTTGTTGTGATGAGCACTGGGTGTTGTATATAAGTGATGAATCACTGAATTCTACTGCAAAAAATAATATTGCACTGTATGTTAACTAAAATAAAAAACAACAACAACAAAAAACTAGCAACGCCCAGGCTGCACCCCATTCAACTAAATTTAAGATTTCTTGGGTAGAGAGTAGTTTTCAAAGCTCCCCAGGCGATTTCCCAGCACTGAGATGCACTGTCCAGGTCCTGCAAATTTAGCCTGGGTAACTGGCACCTGGCACAGTTGAGAGGTAGAGAGGGTGGAGGTTCCTGAGAATTCACTGCCTACAGAACAATTTTATCTCATTACTTTAGCAAATGAGAGGATATACTCATTTTTTTCTAGAAGAATTAAGATGGCTCCTCTCATTTTTTCACATGAGAGCTCAGGAGCAAGATTCATAAAGACATCATAATTTCTGGACCCTTAGATTAAAAATTCTCTTTCCAGAGCTGAGTTTTCTCTAGACAGACTCCCCACCCCAGTCCATCCCAACCTCCAACAGGGTTTGCAGCATAGACCCAAATAATATACTGTTTATTTTCTCTTTGAAAGTAATACATTCAAGATTGTAAAATGCCTTTTTGATAATTGGTGCATCATTGGATTTACAGTCTGATCTGACATAAATCAGGCCCAAAATTTATTGGCAGAAATATAAGTTGCATAATTACTCAGCAGCAGTTATGCATTCTTGACACATTTATCTTCTAGAGCCTGAACCCTACATGCATGGACACATATGAAATTCCCCACTCCTGATGCCTCTTCTCCAGCTCATGGAAGCAGATTTATGAAGGTCTCACTGTAAAATATATACTTTTACTTTTATAATTTGGATGGTTTTCTTCTCCCAAGAGAAGAAACTAAACCTTTACATGCTGAAACAATAATTTATTCCTTTGAGAGTCCTGGGCTGGATGTGCAAATGCAAACACCAAATGAAAAATAAATTAACTTGGAAATTCTTGTAGTGGTTATTTTGACTAAATAGCATATTTCTTTGGCATTCTGCAGATAGCTTCATTTTCTGACAGGCTCAAGATGCCCTACTTAACCTGTATGAAAAAAGCATTCTGTCCAAGTCACATACCCAAGATGAATCACCAAGCTCTTGAAGGCTATTCCCTTAAGCTCTCAGGTCTGCTTCTCTGATTCCTCTGCCACTTGATGATCCCTATTAACTTGCTCCTGGAAATCTCCTCCCAGCATGGACTAAGTTTAAAATGCTTCATGAATGACATTATCTGAATAGAAACTATGAGGCCTTGGACCAGGAATCAAAGGACTCAATAGCACAGCTGATGAACTTAAGCTTTTCTCTACCAACAGTCAGGGCTTTGGCCTAGAAAGGAAGCTCTAAGAGTTGAATATCCCAATAAAGAGATATAATGAGAAATGAGATTATAAAAACAAAACCATGGTGTTTGGTACTGGGATGAATGATGGATTCTTGGCCAGGAAGGATATTTACTCAGAGTCTAAATGACCTCATTGAAAGACTTTAAATAAAAAAGGAAAAGGGGACAATTGCCTTGATAAACCTATGAAAAAATGGTACCTTTAGAGGACAACAAGATGAGAAAATGAATAAAAGTATGTGAAGTGCCTAGTGTTTTACACTGCAAAAATATTGGGAGATGAGAGATGGAAATAATACTTAGAGCCTCAGGATCTTTATACGAATAATAGCTGTCATTGACTGAGAACTGACTATCTGTGTATTGTTTTTAGACTAAAGAAAAATCCTATAAAATAGGTATTATTATTCCTTCCACTTTACAGATGGAGAAAATGAGGCTCAGAGAAGCTAAGAAACTTATACAAAGACACGAATAGCTGCTAAGCAGGAAAACGAAGTTTTGGGGTTTTTGTTTTTGTTTTTGTTTTTTTAATATTTTTATTTATTTCTAGGAGAGAGAGAGAGAGAGCGCGTAAGCAGGGGAGGGTCAGAGAGAGAGGGAGACACAGACTCTGAAATAGGCTCCAGGCTCTGAGCTGGCAGTCAGCACAGAGCCCGACGCGGGGCTCGAACCCACGAACCGCGAGATCATGACCTAAGCGAAAGTCAGACACTTAACCGACTAAGCCACCCAGGCGTCCCAGGAAAACAAAGTTTTAGACAAAAGCAATCTGGTCCAGAGCCCACACTACGCCATACTGTCTCCCCAACCTGCCAAGTTATGTGTTATAAACAAAGTCAGCTCAAGATTACACCCTAATGTGATCTTTGAGACATGATGGGGAGGAAATCCAGGCTGAATACAACAATGAAAGAGTATGTCCTATTCTTAAACGGCAGTCTTGAAACAGGGGGAGACTGAGTGGTACTGTATGTCAAGAAGCCACTCACGTGAGGAACCTGTGAAGAGCAACACTGGAAAGAATGGGTGAGTTAGAGAAGACAAATGACTTGTTTTGGAATTTTGCTACGAGCCACCTGGTCAGAAAGAGATAATGACACATTTCTGAGAGATAAAACTAACACAGGAGTAAGATCTAGAATTGATAATTGGATATATATACATGTTATACAGGGGGTAGACATGTTCTTGACTTGTCTTCACCTTTCAAAAGAAAGTGGAATTCAAGGGGTGCCTGGGTGGCTCAGTTGGTTAAGCATCTGACTTTGGCTCAGGTCATGATCTCATGGTTCATCAGTTTGAGCCCTGTGTCAGGCTCAAAGCCTGGAGACTGCTTCAGATTCTATCACTGCCCCTCCCCTGCTCACACCCTGTCTCTCTCTCTCTCTCTCAAAAATAAATAAACAATCAAAAATTTAAAGAAAGAAAGTGGAAGTCGATATTTTTTTCTTTTAATAGCTAGAAATGAAAGGGACAAACATAATCAAGCATACGCCTTAGACTTCAGGAAGGTAGAAGTTTTTAAAGCCCAAGAAGGAAAGGCATGGTTCTCCTTCTCCCAAGAAAAGGTGCCTGGAAAGGCCTCGAACACAATTCCAGCTGTAATCAATAATACATGGTTCTAACAGGAAAGAACTAGGTGTTCTCCCAACAAGCTAGATGGACAGTGTGCAGGTGAAGATTTTACCTCTCAACTCCAGATCCACCCTTCCCTATTTGGGTTTGTGATGCTGCGGCTGTGACTCTGCTTGGACCATGGGTTCCTTGTTCGACTTAGAGTCGTTGCTAGAGGGTGACCACGGAGCTGAGGCTTGCTTGTTCCTGTCCACCAGCAGGTCTTGAGGTCACTTCAGCAACAGCAGCTCCTTCCTGAAGCGGCAGCTGAATATGGTTTGCGGTTTTTCCAACAGATGCCATATCAAGCCTCCCCCCAGGGCCGCCAAACCCCTATCTGAGCTCCTTCTTCAAAACCCCAGGTCTTCTGAGGCCATTCCTCCGAGCTCAGAGACTCCAACAGCAGCCAAGCAGCCCCTTCTCCTTAAAAATGTGAATTTCAGCTCTGTGGGAGACCTGCCTTAAGCTCTAAATGTTAACACTCCCAGCCTCTCCCTTTTGTTCTTTCAGTCCTCTGCATGGTGGCTGCTTCATGTTGTTGTTCCCCCCATATCACAGCCGGCTCCTTCTGCCCTTTCATTTACCTTGTTGACAGCTCTGTATCTCACTAACAGTTATTTTTTAATCTATTAAATTCTCTCTGTTCAAACAACCCTAGTAGGCTTTTTTTTTTTAATCTCCTAAATGGACACTAACTGATAGAGAAAACATTGAGAAGACTAAGGCCTTCTTTCACAACTGAGCAGAAAATAGAAAAAGCATCCAGGGAAACCAGTGGGGTTTTTAGAAGTAATTTTCTGATCAAGAAGAAGATCAAGGATCAAGTGTCACTTCACTGGAGGATTTAGAGCTAAGGCTGGATCATCAATGGGTAGAAACGTGGCACAGGAAGTCATAGACGGGAGAGGTGTCCACGCAGGTGACTGTTAGGTCTCAGGACTCTGAAAGGCAGAACCCGCCATGACCCGAGGGTTCCCAGCACTCACATTATCAGAACGCTTGCTTCTGGGTTTCTGAAGGGGCCATGCTCTATTGCTTCCTCAGACTCCTATGGTTCCAGAGACCTGGGCCGACTGGTCCCCTTATGGAACTGCATCACGTTACTGTGAACTGCATTCCCTAAGAAGGTCTGAGAATGTGCTTTCTGTGAGATCAGTAACATTTTTTGTCTAACCGTAAGCTCTAGAAACCTGGGTCTGTTCTCTGAGTTAAATTATAGAAATGCCGCCCTCCCTTATACCTCCAGCACCTCAGAAATCTGTGCATTACCTTAGTACCACTGAACCTTCCTGCTGGCTTCTCGAACTCTGAAAAGCATCCCCTTCTAGGGCTGGCTAAACAAAATTCCTTCACAGTGTTATAGTGGCCACCTGAGTTCCTGGCTGCAGGTGTGTCTTGACCCTCTGCTTTCAGAAATCCTCTGAGGCTAGATCCCTTCCACAACTGCGCAGGAAGACTTGTCCCTCGAAAGTCCCATTCCTTGCTCTGCACCTTTGTGTCATTTCTATTGTTGGTTCCAGGCTGACAGGAATTTCTTTGTATTTGTGAAGACAAAGAAGTCTCTTTTCTTTTTACATTTCTCTAGTCTCATTAGACTGATCTCCAGTTATTCACATATTATTTCTCACCAGCTACCTCCTTCCCAAAAAGTCCAAACTCGCAGTAATATTCAAATGACAGAATCCAAGCTCTGAGCCCTGAAGGTATCATTGCTGGAGATTTTGGCCCAGTTAGGCTCTTTCCACTGACTGCCGAACCAGCAGCATCAAACCCACACAACCATGACAGATAACACAGTATATTACAAACAAAAATATATTCCACCATCACAACAAAAAGCTGCCAAAGTCTTGCACAACTCTTGGACACAGAGCAAAAAAAAAGAACAGAAATTGTCTTTCCTATTTTTTCTTCTTCTAATTCTTCTACAATTAGTTCTCCTTATTACTCACATACTAAGACCACCTCACACCAGGTATTATTTAGAACAATCTTAAGATGAAAGCCATAATAACTTCTAGAATACTAAAAGGAGACAAATATATATATATACATACACACACACACAGCTTGCTGTATGTGTGTGTGTATGTATATATATATGGTTTTAATGTTTATTTATTTATTTTGAGACAGTGGGGGTGGGGGGAGAGGCTGAGAGAGACGGAGAGAGAGAATCCCAGGCTGACGGTGCAGGGCCTGATGAAGGGCTTGATCACAGAAACTGTGAGATCATGAATTAAGGTGAAACCAAGAACAAAATGCTTAACCAACTGAGCCACCCAGGCACTGTGAGACAAAGTATATTTAAAAAAAAAATTTTAATGTCTTAATGTTTAGTTATTTTTTGACACACACACACACACACACACAGAGTGTAAGTGGAGGAGGGGCAGAGAGGGAGACACAGAACCTGAAGCAGGCTCCAAACTCTGAGCTGTCAGCACAAAGCCGGACATGGGCCCGAATTCACAAACTACAATATTATGACCTGAGCCGAAGCTGAATGCTTAACAGACCGAGCCACCCAGGCGGCCCAGAGACAAAGTATATTTTAAATAGCCATTTCTGGGATGGCAAAACAACAGCAACAAATGTCCCCCTCCCCCCATTTTTAATGTAACCAGGGACAATTTATCAGAGAAGACAGGTCTTAGGGGTGAGAGCTGAACAGCAATTGCCCTTAAGAATTTAGGTTAAGCCTACCCTCTTGCATACGTTTTGATTTAAAATAGGTGCCTTTAGTTCAGCTTAACTCTCTGCTCCCAAATCTTTCTAATTTTGGTCTTCCAGGAAGTCACCCCCAAGCACTGACTTTGTGAGACAGTCAGTTTAATCCAGAGTTTTTGAGCACAGTTTGGTATTTTCAACTAAATCTAGTAACAGAATTCAGGCTTAACTGGCCCCACCCTATATCTCCCACCCGGATATTTTTCCTTTTTGTCCAGTAAAGTGTCATCTGTTCCTACGAAAGACAAAAAGAAAAAGAAAAATGTTTACTTAAACTATTACACTCTAAACTGCTCAGTCAATTCTGACCAAATTTAAGATGCCTGATACTGAGCTTTGATAAGAGACTATAAAGGAATATTTCTTTAACTGACTTAAAAAGTGAAGTTTTAACTTTCTGTTCCCTGCACTTGTAAGAACATTAGGTTGCAGGTTTCTGCTATGTAGTAGACCTAGCTTTGGATGCATTTATTTTATTAATAAACATGAATATACTGTGTGCCCTTTAAGGTGCAATGTACTGTGCTAAATAATGTGGAGGTACAAAAGTAAAATACATCCTAGATCTCTTCTAGAAGCTTACAGATTAGATGAGACAGGTAGAGGGATGAGATGCGAACATGAATTGCTATGATATGTGGTACAACTAAATAAGTGCCATAAAAAGTTACAAGTAAGGATCTGTGAGAGTCCAGAGATGGGAATGAGGGTCACTTCCTTTCTCCAAAAGAGGCTTCCTGGAAGAGGCATTTCAACCACCCTTTCAAGAGCAAAGAGAGAAGGGCCTTCATAGGCTTAGGAAGGGAAGCCTTCCAAAGGAAGCTCCTTTGGGGAAAAGATGTTATAGTGACCAGGAAGACTAACAGATAGTATTTCCTGAAGAATCTTGTTCCTGTGAGCTTAGTTGGGTTGGCGTACTTTGATTTTGGCTAGTTTCAGAATAATTCAGGTAATGTCTCCATACATAGGTGAACCTCCTGTGCTTTCAATGTGTCCAATGTTTCTTATATAAAATTATGCAATCAATCTTTCTCTCTTTCTCATTTTTTCTCCCCTCACTCCCACAAATAGTTCCTCAGAGAAGAGAATTGATAATTAAAGCCAACTCTAAAACAGGCAGGGCCTCTGATTTTCTCCATTAAATAACTAACCTGAACCATAAGCTACACACTAACTCCTATCAGAAACATCTGGAAGCAGTCTCTCATCTTGTTTCCAAGAAATGATGTAAAAAGATTTCAGGTTTAAGAGCAAGCTTGAATATCTCCTCAGCCACTTTGCCTAGAAAGTTAACAGTTTTAACACCACCCATTGTCTGCTTCAATGAAAACAGTTCTCTTTACTTTGAAGTACAATGAACTGCTACTAGAAGAAAAGTTCCCTATTGGCCAAGGTCCTGGAACCTCTCCTTATTAAAAGATAAACTGAGGTATATTAAGTTTCTAAGAGTTTATTTGAGCAAAAATTGATTCACATTAGGCTGTGTGAAAGGAGAAGTAGTTAGGAGCACTCTACCACCTACAAGAGCACTGGCAGAGACTTTACAGAGGCAGGAGCAGAACATGGAAATTACTAGGTTGTCTATAGCTTACACAGTTGCTTTACCTGGGAAAGCCTCATTTCTGATGGACTGTCCTTAGGTTGTGATTGCCTAACCTTAAAGCACTGCAAGCTTAGGTTTGGACTTGCTTAGATTGGCTACTAAGGCATTAAAGTCACTTCAGTCTAATGGCCTCCTTGTTTAATTAATTTAGCACCCTCAAACATGGATGCTAAAGGAAAAGAGAGTCCACTGTTTTCTAGACATCAGCGTGTTCTGCTTATTTTAGAAGTGATAGCAAACAACTGATCTACTTGGTTGGTTTTCATTGAACTTACTAGGGAAATGCGCTGAGGAAATTAACCAACTCAACTGAGTATAAAATACTCAGTTTTATAGACACTAATTCTTTTGCCCAAGGGAACAAATGATTTCTGCGATCCATAAATAAATTAGATTTGAGTCCTGTATTTATGAGAAGCTCTATGACTAACATCATGCAAATCTCCAAAGGTGAATTCAACAAAAGGCGAACAGAAATTAGACAGCAGTACTACTGCGGATATAAGGATGCAGACATTTTAATAACCATTAGAGAGCCTCTCTAACCCATTCCAGTCTAATATTTTCCAGCACATGCTGCTTGTTGCTTGTTCATTGATAAAATGCTGACTTGAGTGACCACACAGAGAACATCTCCATTTGGAAAGAGAGGACCAAGAAAACAGCAAAATTATTTTACCAGGCATCAAAAAAGAAGCTACGTATTTGATGGGATCTCAAGGAAGGAAATGAACTTCAATCCCCAGGCCCTTAGATTTGCACAGGATTGTCAAGAGCTGAAAAACTTCAAAGTATCACAGAACTGTGGTTCAATTTTAGAAATATGAAGCATTTGGAGTAACTAATTTGGCCAAATATTTATGTTTTGGTGCATAGCTGAACTGCTTATCGGACCTTCAGGAATTCTGTTTTTCATTTTTGTGCTTTTATTTCCTCTATATTCTCCTCCCCCTCACTAGAAGCAAAACACCCTCTGGCAATGAAAGTTAAAGATGCTTCTCCTTAGAGGCACCAAGCCAGGCCCAAGGGGGCTGATCCCAAGCCACTGCCAACTGCACTCCAAGCAGTAATTTTCCTTCCCCCATGCTTGCTTCGGGGAAGTGCTGGGAAACGCAGAAGTCTCAAAGGCCTTTCAGAGAGAGAAGGAGAAATCTTTCCCCTGATAAGTATACCAACCCTCCTCTCTTATTGACTCACTTTAAAAGGCTGCTGCAGAGAGGTTGGCCTTTGTGTCTGCACAAACTGGGGCAGAAAGGTAGGTAAGAGATTCCCAAAAAACGTCAGAAACAGAGAACCAAATACTTTTGCCTCTCTTTCCACTACCAGCACCCCTTACCTTTCACCCCTTACCAAGGTCCCACAATCTCTCTTCATTCTTAATCTTACAGAAATGGAAGACTGCTTAGAGAGAAGGTGCCTACTGACAAGAAAGAAGGGTAGATAAGACATTGTTTTGAGCTCTCAGTAAGCACAGGGCTGAGGGAAGCATTTAGATAGCTTCTGTTGGACATGATGCTGACATTATGGATATTTCTAAGGTGGGACAGAGCAACCACTATCTTCTTTCAGCTCCAGGCTGACCTCTGCTCTCAAGGAGGCATGCAATGACAAGATCTGCATTTCCTAGTAGCTTCTTCCCCTCCCCGGTCCTGGGGGCTGCTGAACCACACCAGAGATCCCAGGTGGGCCAGACCAGCCCCTGCTAGCAGAGCCCTACAGCTCCCAGGCTCTACAGCCCACACTGATTCGAGCACATTCCAGGACATTCCATAGCTGTGAGGCTGGGAGCCTGGAATGTCTGGAACCCACAGAGGGAAGGTGCCCCAGCATGCTCCCCCACCCCAACCACATTTCCCCAAAGATCTCAAAGCACTCTCCAAGGATGATCTCATTTTCTAATAGGTGTTTATTTCTATTTTCTTCCTACTGTTAGTAATGACTCCTTTTTGCATGAATGGGAGTCATTACTAACATAACCTATATCTTGGTAAGGATATCATAATGGGAACCAAGAGCTCAATTACTCGTTACTCAATTACTAACTGGATCTCATGGAAACTCCTTTCTAGCACACAGGACTATGAGATTTAACCATGAGGAAGCAAGGAAATGAGTGTTCCAATTCCACCCTTTGAAAGAAAAATATGTAATGTGGGGCCCAGACATATATCATGCATGTATAGTATGCATGCGTGCACGTGCGTGTGTGTGTGAGATTATGTATACGTGTGCGTGTGTCATAGTGCCAATGCTAATGTAGTCTTCAGGACTACATTTCCTTATTTATAAAATAAAGATAACACCTGCTTTACAAAGTTCTTGTGATCTTGCTATGGTGCTTAGAACATAATGGGTACTTGATAAAGGTCTGTAGAATAAATATGTGGATGGATGGACAAATGTAACCTTTCTGAGTTTGTTTCCTCATTCTAAACTTGCCGTGCTTGCTTCACTGGGCATTCGGAAGATCAAAGAACATCAAGGGTTTTTTTTGTTGGTTGGTTTTGTTTTGTTTTTACTTTTAGAAAGAGAGACTGTGGGGGGGAGGGGGAGGGCAGAGGGAGAGAGAAAGAATCTTAAGCAGCCTCCACACTCAGCATGGAGCCCAACGTGGGGCTCAATCCCATGACCTTGGGATCATGACTTAAGCTGAAATAAAGAGTCAGACGTTCAACTGAGCCACACATGCATCCCTAACATCAAGGTTTTTAAAAATGCTGCTTCAATAAAACAAAATAAATAAAATGCTTTTGGAAACTAAAAACTGACCATAAAAATGTATGCCTATTAATTGTGTGAGTACTAGTATGGGTACCCAGGTATATCAAAGCCTCATGAGCATATTTCTCTTCTCATATGAAATGGGCATTAGACAAATTCCCAGTACTAAGCAAGGAGGAGCTCTGCCCCTCTTTGTTTTTTTCTATAACTTGATTTCTAGGTGCCACTCATGTCTCTTCCTTTAAGATGACTGAATGTGAATTGAATACTTGAGGCTGGGTAGTTTCAGAGCGGTATCAGACAGATAGCATATAGCTAAGAGCACCAGTCCTGGAGCCAAAGTGCCTGAGTTTGTGCCCTGACCGACTCCACCATTTACTAAGGAACTTAACCCCACTATATCTAGTTTATCTATAAAATGCAGATACTAGTAGAATCCATGTCATAGGGCCGCCGTGAAGGTTGAATAAGATAATACATGTAGAGCATCTTAGAGATGTGCCTTGCACATGGGAAGAACTAAGTCAGTATTACCTGTACCATCATTGGTATTATTATTAGTATCATCATCATCCCTTTTTTAATGGAGCTTACATTCTAGTAGATGAGACAGACTGGAGTACAAAGCTGGAGGAGCAACACAAGCACTAAGAAGGTCACTGGCAGCATGCAATAGATGCAGACGCAGGAGACATCTTTATCCACCATCCTCATCACCTCCTCTGTGTAGTCTCTAGTTTGTCACTCTGCCAACATACACAGATTTTAGAAATAATACCCCAGATTTCATGTGAGGAGTACAGAGCCTAATGCGTCTCATGATGATCACACAATGCTTCCATTAGCGCAGCTTAGTTTGTAGAGCTATATCGCACTGTTGGCTCAAACCAAACTTTTGGTTCAATAAGACCCCCAGGGCCTTTTTACATCAACTGCTGCCAAGTTACATGTTCTCCATCATGTATTCCTATAATTCATTCTTGGACCTAAAAACAAGACTTTGCATTTATCCTTATTACATTTCATGTTGTTAGTTTTGGCCAAGCATTGCAGCACGTCAAGATAATTCTGAATCTTGATTCTGTCACCTATCTTATATCTTATTTCTACTCCCTCCAGACCTGTGTCACTAGCACACTTGATCATCATACCTACTACATCCTCACACAAGACACTGACGAAAATGTTGACCAAAACAAGTGTAAGAGAATAGCCCAATATTTCACTTGAAGAACTTAAGTGCATCCACTAACTATTTGCGGTCTGTTTAAACAGCTTTGAATTCATTGAGGAGTACCCCTATTTCATTATTTTCTCCAAAATGCCTTGTGAAATGCCTCGTTGATACCAAGATACACTGGGTCTAAGACATTCTTGATTATCACTTAAAATGTTTAAATGTCCTGCCATCCTCCTTTAAATTTGATGAGAATACAGATATCCACAATCATCAATAAAGAATGTAGGGGGTATAGCTTAATAGCTCACTTAGAAGTTATGCCATTTGATTACCACTTTTATAGTCCCATTTTAGGCTTTAGTTTGAAGGGTGTATTTGTTAGGGTATGCTATCTTCTGCTTCAATAAAAAAAAAAGCCCCCCAAATCCCAGTGGCTTGGGGAAATAGAAGTTTATTTCTCACTCATGGGAAGTCACATGAAGTGCTCCTGATGTACAGGCTGCCTACCGTGTGTCATTCCAGAAATATAGTTTCTTCTGTCTGTAGCTTCACCCTTTTCTTGGTCCTTGGAATTCTCTACATTCAGCAGCTGAAGGAAAAAAAGGAGAGACTATTACATGTGGAGTGTTTCCATGGTCCAGGCCTGAAAGTACTTACTACATAACCTCTCATATTTTGCTGGTTAGAATTCAGTCACATGACCACCTCCACCTCCATGGGGGGCTAGGAAATGCAGTCTAATTATGTGCCAGCAAAACGAGAAATGAGTGTGATGAACAGTAAACCTAGCTCTAAAACAGATAGCGAATATAATTATATGGGATATATACTCTATTCCAGGTCAAGTATGGGGCTAAACCTGCTGGAAGGGGTGTTTGATGGATCAGGACATATAAGACTTGGGTTCTAATTCCATGTCGATCACTTAATGGGTAAACACAGCCTTGGGTAAGTCCTTAGATAAGAAAATTATAAGATTTCTAGGTCCATAAAACACTGTCTTAGCACATTTCATCCACAGCTGAATCTCCAGCCCTAGCCCAGTGCCTGGCACATCATTGGTACAATAAATATTTTGTTCAATTATTGAGTGAATATATGAATAACCTCTCCAGACTTGTTTACTTATTTCTAAATTCTCTCTACCTACCATACAAGTTGTTGTAAAGATCAAATGGACCTGGTTTGAAAACTAAAAGTCAATGTAAAAAGCAGAGAGTATAAATATTACTCACACTGACTGCCATTTGTGTCACGTTCTATAGTTTGACCTCTTCTGCACAGTTTTCTCTTATTTCACACAGTAGAAAATAGATGATCCCCAAAACCACTCAAGGTAAAGCTCTGTCCCACTTGCGTTTCTTCTATGGCCTGAAGTCCAATCACCAATGTCTCCTCTCTAGTTAAATTTAAGAAACAGGCACACATAACTCAGTTGATTAAGCATCCGACTTCGGCTCAGGTCATGATCTCACAGTTCATGAGTTCAGGCCCCATGTCGGGTTCTGTGCTGACAGCTTAGAACCTGAAGACTGCTTCGGATTCTGTGTCTCCTCCTCTCTCTGCTCCTCCTCCACTCATGCTCTGTCTCTGTCAAAAATAAATAAACATTAAAAAAAATTTTAAGATGCAGATGTGAGTTCCTGATGAGGTCAGGACACGTGCTAAGATTCAGGATGATATTAGGACAAATTCAACCTATACCAAAATAGATTAAAAATACTTGTCCTATAGTTGAGGATTCATCTGACAATTTTATATACCAGATAATACTTACCTAATTTTTTAATAAGAATGTTCAATAGCAAAAAATAAAAAATGTCACTAAAACCAAAAGAAAATATATTTAATTGGAGACTGGATCATAGATGACCTAAATTCAAGGATAGGGAATTTAGACTTTATTCTATAGGCAATTTGGGGTCATGAACAGTTGTTAAACCAGAAAATCACACAGCCAAAGTGGTATTTTAGAAAGATGTGCCTGAGAGATGGTATCTTAGACATCTTAGAGGAAAATTCATTAGGGGACTATTGCAGAAGTCTCAGCATAGGTCCTACGGGTCTTGATCTAACAGCAGGGGAAAACATAAAACACAGATGAAAGGACTTCTAATTTTTTTTAATGTTTATTTATTTTTGAGAGAGAGAGAGAGAAACAGAGCACGAGTGGGGCAGGGGCACAGAATCTGAAGCAGGCTCCAGGCTCCAGCTGTCAGCACAAGAGCCTGACACAGGGCTCAAACCCACTATCTGCAAGATCACGACCTGAGCCAAAGGTGAACACTTAACCAGCTGAGCCACTCAGGCGCTCCAAAAGGACTCCTAATTCTGACAATGTGGCAGGCTAACGTAACTTGAAAACTCTCTCTTCAAGTATGCCTACAATTTCAGGATAAAATACAACAAAAAAAATTTTTTTAAAGCAAAATTAAGATCATAGGAAAGCAAGGGAAATCACAGAAGGAGAAAGAATGAAACAAAAAAAAAAGTCAGCATGTAAACTGATGCTCCATTTGCCCTCAGAATTGGAGTGAGTCATAGAGCTTCATATCCCTTAGAACTTCAGTTCTAAGGACCATAGGAGAAAAGGCCTGGAGCCTACACAACACACAGGTGGAAATGAGACTACTACATGAAGCTAAGACCCTTGCAAGCCTGAACCCATCAAGGAAAATACTGACCCCTTTCCCCACCCCTAAAAAAATCCCTAACCAGGACAGTAAGATGACACAGAAACTCATTTGTCTCTCTTTATGGAAAAAAGTCTTTCCTGAGATTATGAAACCCTGGAACTGGTCTAACCCTGAATTTGGTTTAAAAATTTCCCTATTGGAATGGCCCAGAAACTTCTAAGCCAAGAAATTAATGTAAAAACTGGTCCCTGGCTAGTAATATTTTGGGAATGCCTGGCAGAAGAAGTTACAAAAACACTCTAGAGAAACATTCCACAATCCAGAATACAGTTAGTTTCACAAAATAAGCAAGCCCCACACGAGATGAGCTCACAATAAAAGAAATGGCAAAACACTGAAGGGACAAATCCATCACAGGCAAGATTCAATAAGAATTCACCACCACCACCTCCCACCTCTCAAAGAATGGAGCTACTACAATAATAATCTGAAACAGAATATAAAATATCCATGTTGAGAATAAAAATATTACAAAAAGAAAGAAATCCACAAGAAAAATAGGGTGTCATGATTAAAAAAAAAAAAAGAGAGATTTTTTTTTAAAAGAACCAAATAGGAATTCTAGAAATAAAATAGTTATTGAAATAAAAAATTCAATGGTTAAACTCAATAGTAAGTTAGACATGTCTGAAGAAAATTCATGAACAAGGAACCCAAGCTAAAGCAACCTACCAGAATGGATCCCAGAGAAATAACAAGATGGAAAACTGAACGGGAAGTTAAGATAGAAAAGGTAGCATGAATAGGTTCAATTAGGGCTAAAAGACCTTCTAGAAATGAAGGCAAGAGTATGGAGCAGAGGCAATATTAGAAAAGATAATCATGAGAATTTTCCAATTTGATGAAAAACATAAATCCTCACAGTGAAGTGGTACCTATATAAACACACATATATAGATTTACATAAATGTTATTGATAATGTAGTATATAATTATTATAATTTGATGAAAGCATAAATCCTCACAATGCAGTGTACACATATACATAAGTATAAATATATAAAATATATTTATAAATACATAAGTAGATATACGTATACATATAAGTATACATATGTAAATACACACACACACACACACACACACACACACACACACACATATGAAAACTGAGCAACATCTATAAAACTTTGTCAAGTACCTTCAATGTTAGTTCTCCAAGGATTTAAGGCCATCTTGACATAGTTGCCATTAGCCAAATCGGTTGCCATAGGCCAGACAATGTGTTGTTTACCTTTGTTCTTAAAGGGATGGTAAGTGGCACCCATTTTGTCTACCTAAAAGAAATTTCTCTTTGAAGCGTCTGATGAATGAAAGGCAAGGGAGGGATCCAGCTTCTTGGAAGCTCCACTCTGCAAGGATCAGTCTGGGAGAGGGTAGAACGTGGAGTAGCACCAGGGCACTGGAGGGACCTGGGGTGTACGGCTCTGCATGTGCCTTTTTCTATAGCGCTACACACCCTCATGTGCATATATATATATGCACAAAGAGCTTTAAATACGTAAATACACTGTCTTCTTTGGCAGGGTCACATTCTAACCTGGAATTCGAGACTCTCTTCATAGGTTTTCACTGATCTTATACCTCCATTATGAGATTTTTGGACTTCATCTATCTGCTCAGATATAATTCAGTTATTATTCCAGGGAGGTGTTTGCTTTGGGTTTTTGATGTTGGTGGAGATGGTTCTTAAAGCAGAAAGTGATCTCTGCCTTCATCCTTTTACAAGAGCACATAAAGGAGAAGGACTTACATTACATTTCCCATGGAAGACACTGTAGGCAGGAAGCCAAAAGCCCACACAAAGAACACTGTATCTGGTCATTCCTCTCCTTTCTGGGATTTGGGATACAAGTAGCTTTTCTAGATTTCTAGTCAGCATCTTTGTGGATTTTTTCTTTTTAGGAATAATATCATCAGTTTCCCAGAGGGCACTCATCGGTATCCTCAAGATATTTCTCCATAGGTTTCTGCTCCAGGACTCTGTCAAGCCCCTCATAACACGGACCCCAGCTGTGACCCCGGGAGCCACCAGTGCCTAGAGCTCTTGCAGAAGACTGCAGAGCTTCCAGGTTTGGACACAGCACTCCCTCAGCGAAAAGCTCATCCTCCCCTGGGCACCACACTGCCACACAGGGGAAGCAGCACAATGCCCACAAGCACTGCCTTGTCTCAGCTGACATTCCCTTACTATTGTGGCTTCCTCTCAAGGGCTTGTTCTGTATCTCTACCTCCCAGAACTGGCTCAGGCAGCCATAACATTTTACAGAAAGTTACAAATTCAACTTTCAAGTACCTTATGATGATAGGACAATGTGTTAATTAAGTCCCATGAGCAATCCCAGGGACCTCACAATACTCAGATTAAGAGTACACATGTATTTCCCCCAGAAGCACAAGGTTCCACCTACAGCTACACACACACACACACACACACACACACACACACGCCATTCCTTTAGGAGTGTTTGACTATTATCCAAATAAGTGTCCTGCATGATACACACACACTCACCAGATTATATGCATATATGGTATTACTGCCCAAGTTTATGTTCTAAGGTTTGTGTCAATATTTCACCCACCCAAACTGTTATTCAAATACCCAGAATGGTATTTGTTAGTGTATTTTTCCATCAAGACCCTGCCAAACAAACTAATGTGTATAAAATTTGGAATTACGTGCTATGAGAAGGTGATGCATCAGTACTAAGGCACTTCAAAGAGAAACACTTCTGCTGCATCCGCTTGACACTAAATATCTTAATGAAAATTGAAAACAGTGAATCTCTAACACTAATTTCCTACATATTCAGATAGTTGGATTATATAAATTGTCTGGGTGGTACAAAACGATTCACTCTTGAAAAATAAAATGAGTAAGTGTTCTCACGAATTTTGAAAAGAAATAAAAATCTAGCAACTTTGATAGGATTTCAAGAGATAATTCTTTATAGGAAACAGTTTTGAGATTCCCTTAGGTATGCAAAGAAACTAAAGACATGTTCATTTTCTCTGTGAGTCTCTCCTCATGCTCTCCAGGCTCAAAAATAATTTGTTTTCCTGTATAATAACCAGCTTCTCCTCTGTAACTCTCTGGTAATGTCACTGTTGCATGTTAGCAGTCTTTTAAATGTAATAATTTGTTAATATAAATGAGTATGTTCTATATATGGTAGAACATATCAAATTTATCATATAATAATGTATGGATTAAATGGCATATAAGAATTATATAACTCATATGTAATAATTATGGTATGTATATAATAATCAGACATTAAGCAATTGATGTGTCATCTAAAAGATGTACACAAGATATAGTTCTTGACTTCAAGAAGTCCACAATTTTATCAGAGAGGATTTTGACACCTTCTATAGTATCTAGGTGAGATGCCTTTTCCTAAATGCCTTCGTGCTTTTATCCCATCCCTGATCCCTGCCTGTGGAGGAGTGAGTTCCCTGGATGAATTCACATAGAACTGGTTTGGTGGGGGAGGGTGCCTGGGTGACTCAGTCAGTAGAGGCTAACTTTTGGTTTCATCTAAGGTCATGATCTCACGGTTCATGACTTCCAGCCCTTTGTGGGGTTCCGTGCTGCTGGTGCTCACCCTCTCTCTCTGCGCCTCCCCTGCTCTCTCTCAAAATAAACAGATAAACTTAAAAAAAAAAAAAAAAAGACTGGGATGTTCACACTTCTGTCCCACCCACTCTAGGAGTCCTATACATCTTACCCTACCCTGTGACTGCAGAGGAGTGTCAAATTCTGGTGTTTCATGTGTTAGGAAGCCTATTGTTACAGTCCAACAAGGCACCTTTCTTCAGAACCAGTTTTATCAATAATAAAGTATTGTTTTGATCTTATCTGTCACTTCTCCCTCTCAGGTAGGGAGAAGGGTGTAATTTATTGGGGCCCCACCAATCCTAGCAGGGATAAGACAGGTAACAGGTAATTATAATACAAAGCACACTGTGATCAGTGTAGTGTGAGTTCTAAATTAGAGGAGATCATTAGCCAAGGAGAACTCCTTTCAGTCAAGACAATTACAAAGTAGCAGAATCACATTGTAGACCTTTATGCCCAGGGCCCATTCTACATCAGAACTTGTTTTAATTTTTTATATACAGTATATAACTTAATAAATTATCAACCTAATCATAAATATAGTTAGTAAGTGATTTTTGAGTTAGAATGTTTGCTTCTTGCTGTTGGATATAAAACTATAGCATGTGATTGTTTGTTGGTGGTCAAAGTAAAGAGCTGATGGGAAAAAACACCTTATGGGAAATAAAACTGGAGAGGTGGTTTGGAGCTAGAGGTAGAGGGTCCTAAATGTATTATGTGCATTTAGGTCTTTATGCTTTAGGTACTGGACAGCCACTGAAAGTGTTTGAGCAGGAAAATAACCAGCTTAGATGTGTGGTTTAGGAATTAATATGGTAGTGGTGTGTCAGAGTATAAGGGTAAGACTGAAAGCAGAGAGACCTACTAGGAGATTATAGCATTAACCAAGGTAGGAGGAAGCCAGATATTTATTGTACTCGAAGGTATTCGCAGGAATAAAAAAAAGAACAAACACAAAAAATATATGTTTCAAAACAAAATTACTAGAACTTGACTATATAATAGATGTGGGTAGCTCAGTCAGTTAAGCATCTGACTTAGGCTCAAGTCATGATCTCACAGTTCATGGGCTCGAGCCCCACATCGGGCTCTGTGTTGGCAGCTCAGAGCCTGGAGCCTGCTTTGGATTCTATGTCTCCCTCTCTCTCTGCCCTTCTCCCACTTGTGATCTCTCTCTCTCTCTCTCTCTCTCTCTCAAAAATAAACAAACATTAAAAAAATTAAAGTTTTAAGCTGGTGCCATTAGAAAGATCTTAATTAACAGAAACAAGAATAAATAAATGTTCAGGAAAGAAAATAATGGTTCAGATTTGAATCTGTTAAGATCAACACACTGGTAAAATGGATGGGTGGAAACTTCCAATGAGGAGCTGTCGGAGCTAGAGATGGGGTTTCAGAAATGAGTCACAAACAAGGAAGAATTAAAGCCATAAGACTGAATGAGTTCACCAAGAGACCATTAAGAAGTGAGGATGTAGGAGAGGGCCAAGGGCAAATTCTTAGAAACCTGTATTTCAAGCTGGAAAATAAGACGAGGAGACATAGGGATAAAAGGAGATATACGAAAACATTATTGGGGGAGCCCAAGGAGGGGAGAATTTTACAGGCGTGAGAAGCGATAAGGCATGAGGAAACCGGGAAAATCAGATAAAGTGACTGGGGAAAATAGGAATAAAACAAAACGCTGCATTTGGTAAGCAGCTGACTACTGACCTTTAAAAAATTATTATGGAGGGAGAGAAGCTGAAGACAGATGACAAAGATTAAGGGAGTGGGTGATATCCGCATGGAAGCAGTTGACAAAGATGACATTTTAAAGAAGTTTTGTGATGAAGAGAACGAAGGCAAGCACTTAGCGGGGTAGCAGTGTGCAGTGAAAGTGGTTTTGCTGATGTGCATGTTCGTGGGCTTGGTTTTCTTGTTTGGCTGGCTAGCTTGGGCTAGTATCAACCTGAATATGATTACACTCGGGCTTGGGCTAGTATCAACCTGAATATGATTACACTCGGGGAGCAAGAGCCAGTGGTGAAGCCAGAGAGAGAAAGCGAGGGAGATGACGTGAAATGGACAGAGCGAAGATTCAGGGCAAGACGGAGGAGCTGCAATCGAGACACTAGAACGGCAGGTTACCGGTGGAGGAGGCTGTAAAGGGGGCCAGCAGAAGCTGCAGAGGTCGTACCGCAGGCACACACGTGCAGGGTGGACAGACGGCATGCGGGGGAGACAAGGGAGGCAGGCCAGACGCTAGCGGTGACGGTGGTGGAGCGGCGTGGTCCGATGGGCGACGCAGGCGTGCGGGCGGGACTGGTAAGAGCGGGCTCCCGGGGCCTGTCCCACGCGCCTCCGGAAAGGAGACTCCTCCGCAGCTTCCGCCGCTGGGGCTCTCCCGGCCCTGAAGCTTCGTTCAACTCGGAGCACTACCTATGCGCGTCCTGCTACCACAGGTGTTCGGAGATGGCCCTCGGCTGCGCTCGTGACTTCCATGCCGACGGCACGGGTACCTCGCAGTCGCTGTCCCGCTGCAACGCGGCCTGCTGGGCCTCCTCTTCCTCGGCCTCGCTGCTCGACCCGCGCCTGGCCTACCGCCCGCGGCCCTTTGGCATCCAACCGCATGGACCGGAGTCCGGCAGCTGCGCGCACCAACGAGGAGGAGAAGCTGCAAGGCCTCGACGACCGCTTCGCCGTGCTCACGAAGAGACACGCGAGCACGAGAAGCGGAGGAGCGCGCGCCAAGCTCAGGTGACACCACTGGGACCGCGCCACGCCCGCTCGTCGCGCGTCGCGAGGGCTTACTGAGCGAGCTGCGCGCGCAGCTGGAGGAGGCGCGCTCGGCGCAGGCGCGGGCTCGAGCACTTCCGCCTGGCGGAGGCGGTGCGGATGCTGTGGGCGGGCTGCGAGCAGGGGAGCCCAGGATACCCCGGAGGCGCAGCAGCGCGACGTGCGTGGCGCCTCGCTGGCCCGCCTGGACCTGGAGAAAAGCCTGGAGTCGCTGCTAGACTAGGTGGCCTTCGTGCGACAAGTGCCTGACGAGGAGGTGGCTGAGCTGCCGGCCACACTGTAGGTGTCACCGGCCGCGGCCGAGGTCAACGTGGCTATGGCCACACCAGGCATCAGTTCGGCCCTGAGGGAGATCTGCGCCCAGCATGAGTCCCCGGCTGCTAGGGACTCCAGTTTCGCCAACCTGAACTAGCGGGCGGCGCGAAGCACGGAGGCCAGCAGGGCCAGCTGTGGGGACATTCACAAGTACTGGTGTTAACTACAGGCAGGTACCGTCGAGACGGAGGGGCTGCGTGGGGCCAAAGAGTGTCGGAGAGGCTGGAGAGCAGCACAGTACAGACACGGCGAGCTGCCAGGATAGTGTTGGGCCACTGGAGAGTGATCTCACCGAGAGTGTGACATGGCCTGTCACCTTCAGGAATACCGGGACTTGCACTGTGTCAAAATGGCTCTTGGCATTGAGGTAGCAGCTTTACGGGGAACTGCTGGAAGGCGAAGACAACACGTTTTAGCACCAGTGGATTAAGCATTTTAGGAGTGAATCCACTTTCCGATCCAAGTTATCTGTTCCCACCTAGAATCCTCAGTTTTACAACCTCCAAAGCCTCGTCCGCTGGGCTGTCTCTTAGGAGAGGGAGGTTTTTAAGATAGCCTGTAAGCAAAACCTCCCACATAGGCAGAAATGTTGAAGAAATATTGGAAGAGACCATAGTGTCTACCAAGGAAACCAAGAAATCAAATATAGAAGAAAGCACCACCTCAAGCCAAAAAATAGAATTCTGGTGCTTAGAAAAACTTAATGTTTAAAAGGAGATAATATGTAGGGGCGCCTGGCTGGCTCAGTCGGTAGAGAATGGCACTCTTGATCTCAGGGTTGTGGGTTCAAGCCCAGGTTGGGTGTAGAGATTACTTAAAATATCAAATCTTTAAGAAGGGAGGACAATATGCATTTGACTTGTTAAAGATCCTATTCCTGAATCAAAACACCTGTCACCACTATAAAATATCTTCAAGACTTCATTCTCATATTTAGCATCGAATACTTCCTCTAATAAGAAAACCACCTCTTTAGTTGGAACAAACTACAGTCCTTGAGTAATCACAGAGGAGCTAATCGAAGAAGCCAGCCTTCTCACCTAAAGCTCAAGCTTCACAGCCATAGGTGATTCAGGTACAGAGGAAGTACAAAGTAAGATGCTAAATCTGTGATCATCATTTGCTATGAGTTGAAATTAAAACCTGTATCCACTCACTATGCTAGCCATTGCCCAGCTATATAATCTCATTCTAGTTACCTAAAACATGAGGTCACTGCCAAAGGTTAACCAATGATCCTTGCCCGACACCACTCTGACAGAACTGTTTCACAAATAATAGGTGTTTGTTTAATGGATACTTTGCTTCCCATCATGTTCAGTGTAAAAAAGGTAGTGTAGTATTCTTCACTTTAAATGCATTGGTATTCTTCTTAAAAGAACTTACCCCCTTTTGTTTCTTTGCTCAATGGATAAAACTAGATTCATGTTGACCATTTCTATTATTTGTGTAATAAATTCTCACTGTGAATTTCATATCCTTCCAATTTTGTGAGTAAAAAAAAATGGCAGTACAAGTTTTAAGGATTGCCCTCAATAAATAAAATAATGAAGAGTCCCTAGATATTAGATTTTCAGCTTATTCAAATACATCTAATTAGGGGGGAAAAAACTGTTAAGAATGTAGTTTTTCATCGTAACTGTGGAAACACAGGAATAGTACCCCAAGCTGTGATTAAGCTGAACTTAGATTTAGTAGTATAAGCTAGAAAAGGTGAGTTTTGTGTGAATGGAAAAAGCGAAGGTCTCGTTTATATATGGCAGTTCTTTTGTGGTGGTATAGAATTCACTGTTTGGTGCCTTTATCCTTTGATGAGATCCTTCCTACCTTTCCTAGTAGTCTGGGTCCTCAAGAGGCTTTGTTTTCACTCTCCTATGCTTCTTAAGAGTGCTGAGTGTATATTATGTTATCACCAGGACACAATGCTACTGCCCTAAAGTCAAAGAAGTCACTTCTGGTCAGTGAACACCGCCAGCAAAAACAAAAAACAAGAAACTTTCTTTTTTTCTAAAAGAGTCTTGCCCAACAATTTTAGCATTACTTCATGGTTCATAGGATGTCCCCTCCCCACTGAAGAGGAAGAGACACTGAGACCAGAGAAGGAGCATATCGGCTCCTACTCCCGTGCTAGGAAGTGTATTCTGGAGAATGCCCAACTGTGTAGCAGCTACGCTGCACAGTCTTCCACATGTGCCACATCTGATGTAGGATGAATTCTCTGTCCACAGTCACTTCTACCAGACCTAAAGAGCTGCCCTGTGTCTGTCACACATCTCCACTAAGAGCTCTGTGGTAACAGGGACATGTTACTTTTACTCAACTTTCTTATTCTAGTACATACTTCAGTAATTCAAGGAACTTGAGAGATACTTTTCTTCTTTCCCTTACTCTGTCCTTATCTTTACTCCCCACACTTACTGTAAAACATTAGTAAAATAAGAATTAAAAGTCACGCAAATTCCACCAACAGGAAAAAAAAACAGCTTTCCTTTGGGTCTACACACTCTAAATTTGGGAGTCTCCCCATCCCCCACACACACCCCCACACAAATGCCAGCCTGTCTGACAAATAAAATCTTATGAATTATGAGAGCCAAAAATCTATTTTAATCCTAAAATTACCTTCTACATTGCTATTTTGTAACTTGTGTTATTCCTAATTATGGTATTAACCAGTCAATGTTTTAATTTTTTTTCTAATTCTAGAAGATGAATAAGGCCAAAAATGTATAAATAAACTAATCCGTATTACTAGTTTCTGTGTTTCTTCAAGAGACAGGATTCCAGATAGAAGACATTTTTGAGATATAATCTGTTATCAGTCTAAGTGCTAAGTCTGGGTTTTTTAAGAGGCTTAAATCACAGTGCTTGCATTACTACTTGTAAAGCCTATTTCTGCTGATAGTACCTGACTGCCTTTCTTTTGATGATGAAAGAAATGGGAAGTTGGAGTCAGAGCACGACGGATTTGGCAGAAGCTTTTCTGTATTTCTGCATTGTCTGGTCTGGTTGGGAAAATGAAAGAATTGCTCGATGCTCTTTTTGTTTTAGTTCTCTTTATTTATCTACTAATGTTTCTGGTCATTTGAGCTATATTTAGAATCAGACACTGTGGATGTTGTGAGAAAGAGGGAGGGACAGACGGAGGGAGGAAGGGACAGAGACGAAGACAGAATCAGGATGAGATTTGAATCCTGGCTTGGATTCCGCCCTTTTCTGTGAAAGGACAGTTCCCCAGAACTAAAACTCATTATTTACTTTAGGGCTAGTGAATTCCCCAGCAGAAGCAGCAGTGTTTAATGTCGTGGCTTTGCATCTGTGAATATTTGGGCTGATGTGGTGCTTTGTGAATGCCTCTCTCCAGTGAAAGGGCTCTGGGACTTACAGTCCATGGAGCCTGCCATCCAGAGGCATAAAACCCCCTGCTAGATTCTCCATCCAAACATCTAGATTTAGCAATGGCACCGCCAGCTATTCTCTCTCTTCAGGAGCTTGCCTCACTGTTATGCATGTTGCTCACCTTGCTTCCAATAGGTAGGTAATACTTTTCCATGTCTCCTTAAGGATCCCTCACATCTCCCCTTAATATTGCCCTCCCGTCTTTGTCCTTGGACAAGGTGGTTTATTAAGTATAAAAGTAATTGATAAGTCCTTCAGAAGGCAGAGCCCTGAAGTCAGAGCAGCCTGCATAAAAGGGCTGAGGTCTACCAGCCAGGAAGAAGAGAGGGGCCCTTGGCCATAGGTGATTCATGCTGCGCCAGCCCTCCAAGTCTTTCCTGTGCGTCCTCTCAGGAGAGTTCCTCCTCAGGCCTGCCCTCCATGAGCACTGGACCTGGGCTCTCTCCTCCCTTGTATCAGCATTTACCTGCCCTGTGTCCTCTTCCTGTTACCTCTCTCCTAGGTGATAGGCAGCAAAGGACACAGGCGAAACAGGTGGGCGTGGACACCGACTCTAGGGGTTCGAACCCCAGCCACTTAGTAGCTGTGCAACCTTGGGCAAGTGATTTGATGCTCTATCCCTCACTTTGCTCATCTGTAGAAAAGGAATAATAATAATAATACCCTATGACAGGGCTTTTGTGAAGATTGATGAGTTAAACTGTGGATGAAGTACTCTGTAGTGCCAAATAAGTGTTAGTTACTACTTGAAAAACTCATTCCTCAAAGGTGTTAAAAGTGAAAACTGTTTTATGTGTTGTCACTTATGTGATTTTTGTATTTTAATGAGAGCCTTATGGAAAGGGTCCAAGGAATTAACTTCAAAGGACAGAACTATCAAGAAAACGTAGAGATCTTCTATTAGCCTTAAATCATACTATTGTAGCTGTCCAAAACACTGGCCTTTCCAGCCAAATATTTTTTAATCTAAGACTTCCTTTCAATCAAGGAGAATGAGGGTGGCTGCTTAAGAATTATCACAGATCAAAGACTTAATTAATCCAGGAAGCAAGTTGGTCAGGGCTAAAACAGGGTCAAAGTCATTCCTTACACTAAATACCACAGTGCAAAGGAAAGAGTCGTACATTTAACTACCTGCCATTCTCCTTTTAGATTTTATTTTTCCTCATCCTGGATACAAAAATTTGTAGCCAATAGGATGTCCATTAAAGAACAAAGGTTAGTAAAGAAAATCCCCCAAAACAGGAAGTTGATAGCACAGATGTAGACGATTTACTTCCTAATGATCTCATAATTCTCTAATATGTCTGACTACAATGTATTCCTTAGGAATAAAAAGCAAAGAAGAGCTTAGATGAGTGACAAAACTAGGTCCTGAAGAGCAAAAGATGGGTCACTAATGCTAACATTTCCCCTTCACCCTGCCCTCATGGCTCACTAATGTTGGTATATCTGAAGTCATGGAATTGACCCTTGCCAATTATGATTATTATTATTATTATTATTAATTAGACTGGCCACATTCTTCACCCTCCCAGTTTTGAGAAGACTTCTTTTCCTATACATCTTGATGCAAGGCAAAACTTGCTTCCCGCTGCAGGAGCTGAAGACATTCTCCCAGCATCCCTTGCACTTGGGGCTCAAACTATGACTGAGACTCTGTCAATCAGACGCATGCGTTGTAGCCTTTACCTAATGGTACAAAGAAGAGATGAGGAGTCTCCTGGATGGTGGTTGTAGGCGGCAGTGTCAACAATGCTGACTGTTTAGGAGCAGCAGTGGCACATGTGACCGGTGACTTCAGAGGGCAGGCGGTGGCATCCAGCGGTATCCTCAGTTAGATGGGCTCTGGCGCAAGATTTTGGCCACAGTCCGGGCTGCTGCCAACCCACCATTTGTTCCTGCTCAATGTCTAAGACTGGTTCTGTAGTCTGTGAAATACACAATATCCTTTTATTAAATGCTTTTTTTTTCTGCTTAAGTCAACCACATCTGTTTCAGTTGTTTGCAACTATAAAACCCTGACGAATACAACTGGTAAGACAAGTTTTCACTTTGATGGCTGGGACTGCCATTTCAGCTTTTGGTAATAGAACTTGGATTTTAGCTATAGCCTCAGCAGCAGCAAGTCCTGATCTTAAAAAGAAAAGGTGGATGTTAATTCTTTTATTTGTAGCTTTTCTGGGTCACTTGATTAATTTTTCTTTCGTGTGTGTGTGTGTGTGTGTGTGTGTTTGTTCAGCTTTTTTTCATGCCTGGTAGTTTTTGATTGGATGTTAAACACCCTGAATTTTATTTTGTCAGGTGCTGAATAACTTTGTATTCCTATAAATAGTCTTGAGTTTTGTTATGGGGTATCACTAAGCTATTTGGTATATTAGTCTCCTGATGTAGGCATATAGGGGCATCTGGGTGGCTCACTCAGTTGAGCGACTGACTTCGGCTCAGGTTGTGATCTCACAGTCTGTGGTTTTGAGCCCTGCATCAGGCTCTGTGCTGACAGCTCGGTGCCTGGAGCCTGCTTTGGATCCTGTGTCTCCCTCTCTCTCTGCCCCTCCCCTGCTCAGGCTCTGTCTCTCTCTCTCAAAATTAAGTACACATTTAAAAAAATACATGTAGGCATATATTCTTTCACAGTTGTGGGGGCCCAAAGTCTGAATACTAAGTGTCAGGAGAGTATCTCTAAAGGATGTAGGAGAGGATCCTTTTCATGCCTTCCCAGCTTCTGGTGGTGCCTGACATTCCTCCACCGTTACCACTCCAACTGACTCTCTCCTCCCATTGCTTTCTTCTCCGTGTGAATCTAGTCTCTCTTTGCCTCCTTCTTCTTTTTTTTAAATTTATTTATTTTTGAGAGAAAGAGGCAGCGTGAGAAGGGGAGGGAGGGTCAGAGAGAGAGGGAGACACAGAATATGAAGCAGGCTCCAGGCTCTGAGCTGTCAGCACAAAGCCCGACACGGGGCTCGAACCCACGAACAGTGAGATCATGACCTGAGCTGAAGTCGGACGCTTAACCGACTGAGCCACCCAGGCGCCCCTCTCTTTGCCTCCTTCTTATAAGGACACTTGAGATGGCCTTTAGAGCCCACCTGGAGAATCCAGGCTGATCTCTTCATCTGAAGATTCTTAATGTTATCACATCTGTAAAGATACTTTTTCCAAATAAGGTAACATTATTGATAGGTTCCAGGGACCAGGACTTGGTATCTTTGGGCCGCCATTCATCCCATTACATTTAGAAACAACCCGAGCCTTTTAGAGCTTGTTTTAAGCTTTGGCAGGACCAGAGCAGTGTTTAATCGAGGGTTCATTTTGCCTCAACACTGAGGCAAAAACCCATGAGAATTCCACTTGATGGACCACAAATTAAAAGGTTTTCTGCTTTGGCTAGTGGGAAGAGGAGCGATTCCTGCCTCTGTGAGTTCTAAAGAGTTGTCCTTCTAATATGCTCAGGTGATTCTTTCCCAGGTGTTGGCTGTTTTGCCTACTCACGTGCAGTCATCTGTGCTCAGGTGAGACCCAGAGGGAGGAGAATCCTCCCCACATCTCTAAAGTGGCGGATCTGTGCACTTCCTCCTTTCCCATACTCTGCCTTGTGAACTCTAGCTGCTGGGATTCCCAGCCCAATCCTCAACTCTGGATATCCGCATCCGGCACCATGGCCTGGGGCAACTGTAGAGCTCACCTCATTTGTTTCCTGTCTCTCAGGAACCTCTATCCTTTGTCACCTGATGTCCAATGTCTTGAAAACCATCGTTTCATGTGTTTTGTCTGTTTTTGTTGTTTTTCGGGAAGAGACTATAAATCTAGCCTTTTATTCCATCTTGGCTAGAAGTAGAAAGCCATGTTTTTTAAAACTAAACATTACAACCAACTGTACCTTCCCTTTCTCTTTCTCTATTCTTGCTGACTAGAATGTGGATTATGGGAGGTGGTACAGCCATCAGGAACTATGAGGTAAGAGCTGAGGTTGACAGAAACATAAGATAGAAGGGACCTGCGTATCAGCCTCTGGCTGCCCACCCAGATGCTTGCATAGAGAGACATGCACTTCTATCTTGTTCAAGCCATCATAGTTTCAGATCTCTTTGGTTCTGTAGTTTGGTACCTATTTAATACAACTGTTACTTATGAAATATCATAATGTCATCTAGTTTTGCCCTTTCTGGCAGAGTGATTTGAAAATTGATACAGTTCTTCACTGAATGCTGCCAGTGGGCCTCAACAGAAGTCTATAGTGACCTCCTCCTCAAGAACTCAAAACTAATTTCCCATGGGAATAAGTGCATATACATGTATATATTTAAATAATACACATATTTAATGATAGATATTATTTATTATATATATAAGCTCAATAAATAACTTACCTAGTAGCAGTTTATGACACCTAACTTGTAGTCAAGGGGCCATAAAACTATGACCTGTGGGCTAAATCTGGCCCATCACCTGGTTTTGTAGAGCCCACAGCTAAGAATGGTCTTTACACCTTTATACAGTAGAAGAAAAAAAGAATTTCTTTGACAAGTGAAAATCATACAGAGTTCATATTTTAGTGTCCATATGTAAAGTTTTATTAGAACACGGCCACACTTATTCGTTTATGTATTGTCTATGGTTGCTTCCATGCATTAATGGCAGAGATGAATGGTTGTGACAGAAACCATATGACATGCAAAGTCCAACACATTTACTATCAGACCCTCACCGAAAAAGTATACCAACCCTTATTTTAGTCCAAAACTCTAGATCTACCACTAAGAGGCATTTGGATGGCACTGTTATGTGACATAAAAAGGATCTTCACTGTGGTTTATCTATACCATGGAATACTACATTGCAATGAGAAAAAATGAAATCTGGCCTTGGGTAGCAACATGGATGGACCTTGAGGGTGTTATGCTGAGTGAAATAAGTCAGGCAGAGAAGGACAAATATCATATGTTTGCACGTATAGGGGGATTAAGAGAAACTTAATGGAGGACCATGGGGGANAAAAACAGGGCTGTAGAACCCGTGCTCACTCACAGTTCTGGAGCATGGAAACAATAGAGCGTTCACACACTGCAGTCAACAGCTGGTGGGCATGGCTATTCCCATTGTGGGGAATTTCAAGCCACCATGGAGCACACAGCCTAACCAAGGTCTTGTATTCACTCAGCCCACCAGATTTGGAATTAGACTATTCTTGAGGTTTGCTCTCATCTCCACCTCCATAAAAAAAAGAGGAACTTTATATTAAAAATTTTTTTGTTTATAAATAATGCATTGGAATATTTCAAATCCTCAAAATTTAAATTGACCATGCAACCATACTGTAATGATAAATGTGTCCCTCTCTTTCACATAGAGAATTATCTTCCTTATGTCTCATGCTTTATTCCACTGGCCAAAACTTACAGAAAGCTGTGAAATAATGAGGAACTGTTCACTGTAGATCCAATTCCAGTAGGACCCTAAGTTAAAAGTCCCTAAACTGTATGATCTCTTAGGCTCTGTTCACATGTAAGGGAAGGGTAACATTTGTGCAAGCACCAACTTTTAGCAATAGGAGCACCACAGAATTAAGAGACAATATTAATGGCATATGTGGTCTGGAAACTGAAAAATGGCTGAATCTTGCCCTAAATTACCCACTTTTGAAAGCCTCCCTGAGAGAGATAAATGTTTGGATTTGGGTCTCATATGCAATGTAGAATCCAGGGAAGTAGGGTGAACCCACGGAGGCCTCCTTCTATTCCATAGAAGAGAAGCCTGAGGAGTTCTGTCTCTGTCAGTTTCTTCATCAAAGTCTAAAAGTGTTGGATTAAGAAAAGGCTCCACCCAGGAGAAGAAAAGAGCCTTTGCTTTGAGGTCTACAAAATGAGACCTACAAAATGAGCTAGCCTGGGCTTTCTACACAGGCACCCAGGCCGGGCCGAAGAGTGAGAAAGAGGTGACAGGTCTTCCCAGTTTTGAGGAGCAAGCCCTATGCCACCTAACTCTGTCTTTCCCAGAAGTGGAAAGGAAAAAGGGAGAGGGAGTTCAGTGTACCCACCTTTGCCAAGGGAGTTGACTGTGGTTTTAACGAGAGAAAGAGGAAGAAGCAGAAGCCTGCCCCCTTAGTTGGGCACAGGGCCTTTATCTCAGCACACTGATGTCCTCAGTAGGTGTAATGGCCGATAAATGTCCTTAAAACACCAACCACTGCAGAGGAGTGGGAGGAGTGTTGAGCTCCCCCTACAGGCCAGGGCCAAATACGTGCCAGAGACATCAAAGATTTTTCCATTCCTATGAGGTGGTCTGACAGCATCCATTTAACAAGCAAGGAAACAGAGGCTTCAGGAGGCTAAGGGTTTGAGGAAACAGTGTGATACAGTGGAAAAAACATGGACCTTGGAGTCAAACACATCCAGGGTGACTTAGCCAGCCACTGACTATATGGTTTAGCTAAGCAACTCTAAAATGTTAAATGTAAAAATACGGTAAAATCAATGAAGACTAGCATTCAGTCTGGCATCTGGTAGGTGTGCGGCAACTTAAGTTATTTTCCTTTCTTTGTCCAAGATCACAGGGTCAGTAAACAGCAGGAGGAGGTGGAGTTCGAAGCCCAGTGCTCTCTACTCGGTGAAGGCTTCCTCTCAGCTTCCCCTGAGCATAAAGCCCAGTTTCCCATTTTGGAGGCTTTTCACAGTTAAGCCCGTTGATCTTCGTATCTTAGTAGCAGAAGATGGTTCCCACACAACCCCTTTTTAGGGCTAGAATCCCATCCCTTCCCCACAGCCTCTTCACTCTCACCTCCTGGAGAGTGTAAACACCCCTCAGGGAGGGCTGGACCCAGAAGGCTGGCCAGTCTTGCCCTTTCCCAGTGATTTTTCAGGCTCACAAGGGAAACCCTTGAAGGGAATCCCTCTGGGCAGCAAAGTCCATCCCTTTTATGGACAGATTCTCCTGCCGCTGCATAGCAAACCCTGAGCAAATTTTTTGGCATGCAAAAGGCTACAGATCTTTTTGTCCGAAAGGCAAACATGCCTCTCTGATTCATAACAGCAGCTCAGTTTAAAGGTTTTCAAATACCACTGAATGCCTCCTCTATCTGGATTTTTCTCGGACTTAATGAATAGTAAGATACTAAAGCCAAAAGGATCCCCTTATTTATAAAAACGATTTTGTGTAACTGGCTACCTCTAATCTAAGGTTTTTCAACCTAAGCACTGTTGAAATTTTGGATAGGGCAATCCTTTGCATTGTAGAATGCTCAGCAACCTCCCTGGCCTCCACCTATTATGTGCCGGTAGCAGTGCCCCACACCACTCCCCAACTTGTGACAATCCGAAATATCTCCAGACATTATGAAATGTCCCCTGGGAGGCAAAATCATTCCCACTGGAGAGCTACTTCTCTAAATAAATTCAGTATGAGATTTCAAATGGATTTTGAATCTGCGATTTTTTAACCTCTTTTGCCATACTGGAGAACTCAAGTCATTAATGAATCTAATGGGAATTTGGGGGGTACCAAGTATGGGTAGATTTAAGGCCACCGAGAACAGTGAGTGGTGTACAGCCCAATACCGAGGGGCTCACCATCTTATTTCCTACTCAGTGTCAAGACAAGATGACGCGGGTAGGCTTCTGAGCTAAACTGACACGAAACAACCCATAAGATGAACAAGCCTTCTCTAAAATGTTAAAATCCCAGGCCAAAATGCAGAAACTGCATAGAAACTTCAAAGTACCCCAAATGCACTTCACATGTGATCTCATTTAATTAATCCCTGGCACAACTAGACAAGGTATGGGTGTCATCCCTTTTTACAGGTGGAACCAAACCTTGAGCAGGTTAAGTAATTATCTAAGATCAGTCAGCTGATAACTGGTAAAGATGGGGTTAATACTGAGATTTTCGGGGGTGGGGTGGGGTGGTGATAATATTAGAGATCAACCAGTGCTCATGTTTGGCCAAGGATTTGAATACAACAATTACCTTAACATATTGTTTGAGTTATAGATGGTAAAATTGGGACAGAAGTCAATGTAGCCTTATTTTGTATGGCCATTTTCCCAATGGTCAGACAGCTCAAATACAGGATTAGTCTTTTGGATACAATACAACATCTTCCTCTCTAATCATGGTCACTGATTCCCCCCTCCCTTGGTTAGACAGAATCCCAGTGCCCCTGAAGTCGCTATGACCCCAGGCAGTTGCTAGTTCTCAGCCTATTATCTCTAAATCCACAACAGCTGGATTCTCTGACATCAACAATTTTCCGGAAATTCAACCCCAGCAGGTAACTGCAAGTCCCATTTCCTACATATAAGGAAAAGTCCACCTGTCCTTCCATTATTTGTCTTACAGAAAAAGCCACCCAACAGGCCCTGCGGATCCATGGAAACGAAAGTATAGAAAATAAAAAGGGAAAGAGGGCAGGGAGGGAATAAAGAGTGGGAAAAGAGTGGGAAAAGGAAAATACTGCAGCACACACAGTACAGGGTAGGAAAGAAGAGAACAGGAGAAGAAGATAAAGAGAAGGAGAAAGGTCAAAAGATGAGAAAGAAAAGAGATGAAAAGAAACCTACCTGGAAGAAAGAAACAATAAATAGAATCTGCGCCAAAGCCATCTTTGTGACTATTGACTTCTGGTTAGCTTTTAATTTGAACACCACCAGTGAATAAATGGCAAAATATCTGTGCACAACACATAGTAAAAACTTCTACCTATCAGAACCCAACCGTTCTAGACTATTACATTAGCCAAAATGGCTTAGCTATACTCTACTTTGGGGAGAAAAATGGAAGTAATTGGAGTAAAAAGCTACTGTTAAGAAGTCAAAAGAAAAATCCGCATGGTAGATCTTCAGTATAGATTCACATACTTGGTGCCAAATGGATTCCCCATCACAAGGTCCTGAGGTTGCGTTTCCATAAATCACACTAGGCAAGTGGCCTCACAGTTATAAAATCTTACCTACAGGATCAAAAATATTCTTCAAACAATTGATCCAAAATCCATAAAAATGTAATAGTTAACATGTTTTGATCATTCATAATTTTTCCTACAGCAACACTGTAAGGTGAGAACCATTAACGCCATTAGGGATAGAGACATTATGGCCAAGAAAGTTTGAGTAACTTGTCCAAGCTCACACAGCTAGTCAGTGGGATTGGCTGGAGACCTCTCAGTCGTTCCCCCAAGCCACACCTACACTTCAACACACACACACACACACACACACACATACACACACACTGCCATTGGGTTGTATTCAATGCACAGTTTTTGCTACAGTAGACCATTAAGCCCAGAAATTTTAAGTTTTTTATCCACAAAAGCTGAAACAAAATTATGCTTTGTGCTCAATTCATAGAATTATAGAATTCCAAGCAGGGACACCAGGGTCATAAAGTCCCCCTCTTTTTTTTTTTTTTTTTTTTTCAGATCAACTAAACCCGGCTTAGTGAATTGAAAGGTCCAAAGTCACAACATTAGTTGCCTACAGTGAACTAGAAAATTAAATCAACCTCAAATCTTCATCCTTGAAAATGCCCTTTTCCTGTGGGTTTTCTTGTGCCCCTGAGGGCACATTCTTCTCTCTCAGAGGGCTTCTTTGCTGCTCCCACCCCAACTGTGGGGCCTAAGAGCTTCCCCAGCCCGCCAATTTGCCTCCCTCCAGGGGTGGGAGCACAGGAGGAACAGCCTCCTGTTGTTGAGGTGCAGGTAGGGAGGAGACCCCGGAGGCCTGTTTGGTAGACCACAGCCTTGCTAAGAAGCTATGTGGCAAAAACTAAATCAGCACTTCCCAACTCTTTGCTTGATACTATTACTTTTATAATCTATGACTCCCTTTAAATATAGTGTAACATAACAGGCTTATAATTCAAAACACATTTGTACAAAATGTAAAAGCCTTACTGTACAAGCCCGTGAATGTAAGAAGCAATGTTCCCTTCAGGCATCCTACTGAAAGCAGACAACACTTCTTCAAACAGTCTGACATTTTTTGTCTGCTTGCTTTCACGCTCTGCAATATCCACTCACTGTTGTTTTCCTATCGATCAACTGTTAGGTTTCACATGGGTCCTCTTGCTGGTATGTGAGTGCATGTTAAGCGCTTGTTTTCTTTCAGGACAGACATTCCCTGCTGTGCTTTTCCTGGATTTGGACTATTTTTATTATTTACTTTATGTTGCCATGGAGACGGGGAGATCACAGATGTTAAGAGTTGGAATCTAGGGCCACAGGAGACATTTATCATTGTACTTTGTATGAAGTGGGCTCTTGTTCCCTATTTCTGCAGAGCCTAGTGTTTATTTTATAAAAGAGCTACTAATGAGGACTCAAGCCTAATGAATAATATGAAACTCTGCTTCACCTTCATGGCATAACAGTAAGTGATCTACTAAGAGATCAAGGTGGGGCTCATGAAAATACAGAGATTAGCAGCTGTCAGTTCTTCCCCTTGTAGGAAACAGAATGATGCATCAGAACAAGGGAGTCATTCATCATTCTTTTCCAGTCCCCTGAAGAAGAGAAACTTTCCCAAATTATTTCAACCACGCTCTGCAAGGAAACAAAGAACCAGGGGGCTCACCAGCATGTCGCCATCATCACTGACAAATGTTTGCAGAATATCAGTGAGCAAAGTGTGAGTCTGAACAAAACAAAATATGATGGGCAATGCTTATGAGGCTACATGCTAAAACCATATTGTTTAGTTACTACCCAAAGTGGGGATTAAAAGGAACAGCAACCTTTATTATTTTCAAGGCTTTTTGTGGCTCAAAGCACAAATGAATTGAAAAAGAGATTTAAAAAAAAAAAACAAGAGCACAAAACCTCACTGCAGTTATCTTCAATGACTTTGGATTTTGAACAAGTACCTTACAGAGTTCACTCCCCCAAGGGCTGGCCAAGGTAACTGGTAGTTGCTGTTGCTTTGTCCAAACCAGAGTGGGGCCCTTAACAGTTTCCTTCTGCACACAAGCAAGGCCATTCGCGCTCAAAACAAAACAAAGCAGACAAACACCCAACGGTAACAAAAGACTGCCCACAGCACAATAATCAGTGCTTCAAGAAATTTCCACTATCTGCTCTCTACAAGTACGAAGACCTTGATATCCTTCTTCATCTCACTTTTTTTAGGGGACTCTGATGAATGCCCCATTTGCTTGTTTACTTGGCTATTGGCTCCTTCCAGGCCTTAACCTGGGTACTGTCTTTGAGATTCTCCGTGGATCTTCACAATTCCCCTTCGTCAAGCCCATAATCCCCTGCTAACCGCCAAACCCTAGTTTTAGGGACCTCATACCAACATTTGCACTAAAAGGTATTTGGACATTTTTTCATCCTTTCTGTCTCTCCTCTTTCTATTTTCTTTCATATTGGCTTTCTTCACCTCTCCCCTTCCTTCTAGTTTAAAGCTCACATTTTCTCTTTCAACAATCATTTTTCCTTTCCCGGGGCCTTTATGATTTAGTTTGAAAATTAACATTCCTATAACTAAAATGTTTCAAGAGGCAGTAGTGGCAGAAAGAACATTGGACTAGTTTGAAGCTTCAGTTCTAAAATTTACGAGTTGTAAGATATTAGGGAAAATACTTAATGTCCCAAACCCTCAGTTTCCTCATTTGAAAAAATGAGAATAATATTCTGTACTGTACAGAACTGTTGTGAAAACCTCTGGTAGGTTCTCACTTAAAAGGTGATTCATGCTGACAAAAACTGAGAACTGATGGATGCAGGGGGGAGGGGGAAGATGGGCATGGAGGAGGGCACTCGTGGGGATGAGCACTGGGTGTTATGTGGAAACTAATTTGACAATAAACTATTTGTAAAAAAAAATAAAAATAAAAAAATAAAATCTTTAAAGTGGCAAAAAAAACCACATCACTATGGATACAACACCACTGATTTTATCATGTGACTGTTGCATAACATGTAGTATGTATCCCTAACTCTCAGGAAAGTTGTATCCCTAACTGCCTCAGAAAAGAGGTAGCATACACTTAAATTTGCCTTTAAGGAATCTTAGTTTTTTAAAAGCTTTTGATTATGGAAAATTTCAAAAAAATAAAAATAAAAGGTGATTCATTTGTTCAACGTAACTCAAAGATTCATTTGGTAAGTGTTATTGATCTACATAATGGTGATGATGTTTTCATAACATAATATATCTAGCTATAGGTGTCAAGATCTACAAAAGGTCTGAGGTTTTACCCTCCCTGCAAACTAGCAAGTTAACATGTTGCAGGTACAGGAATGCTGGCAGAAGACACAAGACTTCTGGGTCAGAGACAAAGGACTTCGTTATTCATAGCAGTCACTAGTAGTCAAAAGGTTTTGGCATCTTTCTTGTGCCAGTTTCCTGAACCACAGTCCCCACACAGCAACATGAAGAGGGCCCGGTAACACCTGCACACACGATTGGTTGTTAGAGGAGGGGTGCCCTGAGCTCAGGGCACCTGAACATTGTAGGGTGGTAAGTAAAGCATGCCTGCTCTTTGCTCCAGGAGAAGACACAATCTCTATCTTCCTAGGCTATTTACCATATGAACATCCTTGAAAAAATAGTCTAGGAGAAAGCCAATGCCTCCTCTTACAGGACATCCAGAAATACCAGAGACCTGGAGAATTGTCTCCCAACAAGACCATATTATTTGTCAAGCATGAGCATAATCCTAGCAACAAATGGTCTTTATGCTTGAAATTTGAATGCAAGTGCAAGTCTGTTAGGTCCATCTGCATTGTAACAGAATCTATATTAAAGGATTGAAGATTAGTCTAATTGCAACATAAACTTGAATGGTAATTTACTGCAATTCAAGATTTATACACTCTTAAGTACAAGACAAGTGTTACAGACTATATTTGGCCGCTTAGCTCTTATTTTAAATATATTTTTGTATAAACTATCCTTCCTTTCTCATACTATATAAATACATAATTTATAGCAGTATAGTATAGAAGTTAGGAACTCAGGCTCAGGAGCGAGCCCACCTAGGTTCAAATCTCAACATAACAACCATAAAGTAACCTTGGGTAAATTATTTAACTTCTTTCTGCTTTATCTCCGCATCAGCAAAATGGAGATAGTAATAGTGTTTACTTCATAAGATTGATGAGTGGATAAAATGTTATAATCCATGTAAGGTGCTTAGAATAATGTCAGGTTTAAAATAAATGTTAACTATTTTTAATGGTGAATATTCACACTAATCCTTTGGATATAATGTTCTTCCCTAAGTGGAAGACTTTTAACAGTGTATTCAATCTTAAACCTAGGATTTCATAATAAAGTCACAGGCACTTATAAGCAAAACTACTCTCCCACTTTTCTGCTTCTTACCACTAACCAGCTTTAGTATGGTTCTGTGTAAATAAGAAGAAAGATAAATTGGCACCAAATAAAAGGTCCTCCTTTGTTGAGAAGTCATAGAGTTAGTATCAAGTTTTTTTTTTCTTATTCCAAGAAAAATGTTCCTGTATTTGTGCATGTACTAAAGAGTAGATGAAGAGAATTACACATATAGATTCTTATCTAGAAGTAATCTGAGTTCTTATTTTCTTTTTGTTTTAGCTGTAGCCCAAGCAGGCCATTTAATGACTAAATTGGTAAAATCCCAAACAGAAATCTCTCTCTGTTTTTTCAGTCTTTTAAAAAATTCTCAAATTCTCCAAAGGCAATCAGCACAAGAAATCCCGAGGCTCAAAGAAAATGTTTTTCAATCCACTAAACACATACTATCCCTGGTTGTAATTATCTGTGCCCTCTTTCGCTTGGAGCTGGAAGGGCCTTTGCAATCAGGGCATCAAATCGCTTGCCTTGTGGACCAAGAAACCAAGCCAGCTGAGGCAGGAGAATCTCCCAGTCAGAGAGTGGCCACGTTAGAAGCTGGGCCCCAGGGCTGTCGGATGCTCCCTATCATACCTTTCCTTTTGCCTCACTACTCCCCATCCCCTTCCCCTTCCTTCATTCTTTGGCCAAAACAGGTACATTTAGTTGGTATTGCATGAAATGCGTTGAATGTGATGTGTTGAGTGGCATTGAAAAGAGTTTCATTTTAGTTGCTAGTAGCTTTATCTGCAGATTTGAGTAGGGTTAACGACATTACTCTGATTTCCCCATTGGGCTCTTTTTCAGCTTATTAAAACCACAGTGACTTTCAGCGATGGCACTATTCTGTTTGACACTGTAATGGAAGATACGTGACATTATACATGGGTCAAAACCCACAGAATGTACAACACAAAGAGAGAACCCTGACATACACCATAGACATTACTTACTAGTAGTGTATCAATATCAGTTGATCAGTTCTAACACATGCATAGCATTATAATGCAGCATGTTAATACTAGGGGACATTGTCGAAGGGTGGAGGAAAGAGTGTATAGGAACTCTGTCATCCTGCTCAGTTTTTCCAGAAACCTAAAATTGCTTTTAAAAATAGAATTTATTGGGGCTCCTGGGTGGCTCAGTCGGTTAAGCATCCGACTTCAGGTCAGGTCATGATCTCGCAGTTTGTGAGTTTGAGCCCTGTGTCGGGCTCTGTGCTGACAGCTCAGAGCCTAGAGCCTGCTTCAGATTCTGTGTTTCCCTCTCTCTCTGCACCTCCCACCCCCAAAATTAAATAAACGATCAAAAAATTTTTTTGAAAAAATATACAATTTATTATATGTATATACTTTTGAAAACTATAGTGGTCTAACCTTGTTATATTTAAGAGAGAGCATGGTAATGGAGTTCTTAGCCAACAACAATAACCACAAATAAACACCAGTGATTTTTGACATTGGTCTCTGGTGTAAAAAAGTAAATTCTAGAACTTAATATTAATCTGGTTCATATAAAACATGAAAGGTAACAATGTAAATACTATTTATTAATCAAATTGACAACTTGCATGGCACTATTAGATAGTGCAATTATCAATAGCTAGTGCACATCCACTCAGTGTACAGTGAACATGTAAATTCGCTTTGGTCATGGTTTTGAAATGAACTATTCCTTCTGACTCCTTCTGCTGCCATTGTTTTCATACTGTTCATCCAACCAGCTTATATTTTTGCCAATTTCTTTGATGGTGTGTTAAGAACTGATCTAAACACCTAAAAATTTCTTCTTCTGTTGTGCACATGTCAAAAGTTTTAGAAAGTAATAAATCTTTTTCATATTTGTCTGCATGAACTTCTAATACAAAAGCAAACAAGGCAGATTCTCATTCACTAGATCTTTAAGGATTCCATGAAAATCTCAGCCTCTGAATTACTTCGTCAAGCACATTGGGTAATAATTCTTGCATCCCACACTATATACACTTGTCAGACAATGGTAGTGGTTGAAATTTTGGAGTGTGTGTGGTTGAATTTTTATAGTAGCCAGTTGAATAGTTAGTAACAGAACATTTAACAATGTTTTCCCTGGTGGAACATTCCATTCTCTCTCATAGAGCACATCAGACTTTGAATGATGCTGCCTATGAATTTTCATTGTCAGATTTAGTTTTAGTTCATATTCAGTTTTCTAGGAACAGTAATCTCAAGACTGTAAGAGGTAAGATGTCAATAGCCTTATTTTCATTCTCACTATATTCTGTTTCAAGATGCCATTGTAACTTGGCAGGAGTCATAGAACTATTTTGCAAATTTTTACCGCATGAAGTACATCCAGTAACTTTTAGCACCATAAAAGGTGAACCCCAGTGACAAATAATTATTACCATTCTTCTTGTCTCCAAGACTTTATGAGAGAGCTTTCCACACATGGCCTTCATTTTCTGGACAGGTGGTTCATCTGGCCAGCCTTGTCTTTACCGTCTTGATTCTTTTCTTGTTATAAGCATGGTGCTTATATATTATTTCATCCCACAAAGGGAGGAGATAAATATAAATATCAACATAAATCATCTCTCACACACATATACATGTGTGTAACATGTATTAATGTGAAGGTCAGAAGCACAGAAAGCTTAATTCACTAAAACTCCCACAATATGATACCATCGTAATGCAATGCTTTACATGTCCACTTGTTATTGCACAACTGATTTCTCCCCCATGAGGAGAGCACATGTTGAACATACGCACCCACGCTGTGCCCAGCATTTAGTGGAGCATGATCCTCTCATGTCAATGGAGGGTACATAATTGCAATAATTTTCCCTAGGAGACATGCATAGCCCTGAATTCAGAAACAGATCAGGGCAGAGCTATAGGCTCTGTTCAAAGGCACATCTATAAGGCATTCAAATATACACACAGAGACATCAAGAGAAACGCTATTTCCAGTTCTAAACTAAACCAAGCTCACCCAGCGCAGTTCAAGTCACTGTAGAGGTGGTCTCCAATATGTTAAAATCTGGTGCGCGTCAAATTAGAGTATGTGTTTATTATCATAGTTTCTTTTTTAAATAGATGAAGTATATATATTTGAAAACAAAGCTAGAGCTCTATACTTATGGAATCTTTGCAGCAAGGCATTTAACATGTGACAATGCAGGGATGGAACCGAGCCAGACAATCAGAAAAATGAAGCCCCCTCCCCTCACTAGGCAAACATGGAACCACAGCTGGTACCAGCATGTGGAGACGCAGGAAGAAGAAACGGTCTGAGAAGAGGGGTAGCTAGGATGGAGTGAGATCTTTGTAGAATCTTCTCTGAATGAGAAGTGGACAGAGACTGGAAGAGGCGGAAACTGAAGGGCCTGGAGGGGCCCCACCAGAGGAGGGAAGGTCAACCGAGAGATGAAGGAAGATGTTGACTATCCATTCATCTCCACGGTTGTGTGGTACCATGTACTTGGGCTGGAACATCCTCCAAACCAGCCCTCTCCCGTTCAACACATTTTTCTCTCCACTCTTTGGAGTCATCTGAAATCTCTCCATTCGCACTCCCTTTCTTCACTTTATTAGCTTGGGTGTGTGTTTTCCAAACTAGTGTTCCATGGACCATCATTCCATAGGGGGGAAAAAGTCCACCTGGGATTATGATTAAGTTAAACTAAATTCAATGAGTTTCTTTCCTGCAGGATATCAAGCCTTTACAATGCTAATGTTTCTTGAGAATTTCCAAGGGAGGATAAAATATGTCATGTTCCACACCCTCAGTCTATTAAAAGAAAGAATTCTTCCTAGAGTCCCTGTAAATATCTCCCAAAACGCTTGTTCCACAAAATATGGTAAGAGAAATACCACATCCCCTGGAGGCCTCTGCTCTCAGGCACATGTACAGTGTATCATTCACAATTCTCTCCACAGTCCTGGGGGAACTGCGTGTTGGGAAGCCAATCACATTGTCAGCCAAAAGGAGGATGGTCTACGTTGTTGCTTTCCAGGTGAGATGAGTAAGGCCTAGGACAGGTAAGTCTGGATTGGAAATTGACAATTGGGTGTAGGTTCTGGGCAGGCACCAAGTACATTGACCAAAGAGCATTGTGGCTGTACTGAGACAGATCGCAGACTCAGTATTCTCAAAAGAAGGCATTGCGGGCTAGACCTCCAAGTGACAGAGGTGAAAGAGGGGTTTGATGTAGCAAAAGGTTTGGGAAGAAATGGTAAGAGATTTGTGCCTGTTGCTTGATTTTAAAGCCTCTGGGAAAGGAATGCTTTGGGCATTGGGTCAAGGATTAAAAAGAGAAAGGGAAATTAGAGCAGTCTTGCCTGGAGACTTCTTCGCGGCTGCGCCTTTTCCCTCTTTTTCTCGTGCCTCCTCTCCTTTCTCTCCTCCTTTCCTCTTTCTTGCCTTCTTCCTTCTCTCCCTCTTCCCTTCCCTTCCGTCTCCTTTTTAATCTGATGGCACATCCGGGGCTGTGTTAAGGATACAAAGATAACGAGCATGTGGTTTCTGCTCTGAATGTATCTGATAATCTTCTCTCTCTGCCTTCCTTCACTGGCCTTACCTGAACATCCACGTCCATTTTACCTTTCTCTATGTTTCGAATACTTTATATAATAGTTCATATTATTAAGGTTTCTCAGAGAACAAATAGGATACACACACACACACACTCACGCACACACAAACACACACACACATGCATACATATATGTGTGTATGTGCACATGTATATTATCAATAAACCAATAATATATATACACACACACAATATATATATACATATATATACACACCCATAGAAATATATATGTACATATATGTACGTACATATATACATATATTTTTATATATGTGTATACACACATACACACACATACAAATATATGTATATATATATTTCCTTTTGAGAAAGTGAGATTTTTAGGAACTGGGTATGTGATTAGGGGCTGGTAAGTCCAAAATCTGCAGGGCAAACTGCCTGGAGGCAGAATTCCCCCTTCCTCAAGGGAGGTTAGTCTTTTTTCTCTTAAGGCCTTCAACTGATTGGATAAGGCCCACCCACACCACTCAAAATCTATTGGTTTAAACGTTGATCACAACTGAAAACTACCTTCCCAGTGCCATCTAGGCTAGTGTCTGACCAAGTACCTGACTGCCATGGCCTAACCTTTTTGACACATAAAATCTACCATCAAATACCCCTTTCTACCACCATTGCCAGGATCCTCCCTAGATTCTTTCTTCTTGTGATTCTTGTCTGTATCTTATCCCACCTTGTTCTCCCATCAAATGTTCCCACCTTCATGGAACACTGAGGCAATAATGATAATGGCTAACATCTACTGAGCTCTTACTATTTGACGCACGCCGTGCCAAGTTTGCATAATTCTTACTTAGTCCTCGCAACAATCCTCTTACCCACAGAGGCTAGATACCCTGCCCCATGTCCTACAGCTGGTACACTGTGAAGCAGGGATTCAAGTCCAGTCGGCCTGACACCAGAGCACATGGCATTAACTCCTGGCTAGGCTTCCTCCCTTAGTAAACAAGATGACCACAACCAAAGACATCCTTCCCTCCTCTGACCCTCCAGGGAGCATTTCCAGATTGTAAGGTCCTCAGGAATCAGAGGCTGGTACTGCCTGTTCTGCTGACCCCCACAGGAAAGCACAGGGAGCATGACTGTGGGCCGAACAGAGGATGCCAACTAGCACCTCCATGGGATGTCCTCACCAGACCCCTGAAGGGCTCCCTGAACCCTGTGGCCAGACCGTACCCAGCCCCACTGCAATGGGCTATTCTCCAATGATTTACAATCGTTCGGTAGAATGTTAAATGACATGGGCAAATGTCCATGATAAACTAAATCGAAAAGTCAGTTCCTAGCAGTTTGTAAATATGAGCTCAATCAGAGTGCGTATCACACGTATTATACTTACATAACATATAAATGTAGGTGAATATACACATGTAGATATGCAGAAGAAAGACTAAAATGATAAGTTTACAATGAAGGATGACTCTTGGTGATTTTTTATTTTATCCTTTATGCTCTCTTAGATTTTCTAAATTTCCTACAAATAAATCTACTTTATAGAGATGTACAAAATCTTGTACTTCTGTGATTAAAAAACAGAGCAACTACGAAGAAATTTAGATATTTAACTCTTTCTGGGCAATTTAATCCTTTGAGAATCTAGTTTTAAAAAACTAAATCCTACAAATATTGGGCTCAGAGAGATCCATATTGCAATTATTGGTTTCAGATAAGATGTCAGTCCCTAAAGAGATAAGGTGCTTTGCGCAGGAGGGAGCTTCAGCTCTCCCAAGAGGAATGGAATCCAACAAAGGTGTTTGGCCTAATGACAAGAATTTTCATTGCAAAGATATTTTCCATTCTTTAATCAGAGCCTAATCCAAAAGGAACTTCAGATGCCCGTCATGGTACTTGCCATTTAAATCTCTACCTCCCTCTCATTTTAGGGTCAATAACATTCCTGTGCTTTACAAATGGCAAAGAAAAAGCCAGGAATTATGAACATCTTTGTCAGATTGTCACCATCTTATTAATCCCTCCAATTATAATAGTGTGACTAAGTTTTTAACTAACAGTCCAGGACTCATGTGGTAAATGAGAACTGTCTACTTTGGGAAGACAAAAACTTATTCCAACTGATTTCCGTGAATCCAAACATTTTTGGAAATCTTTGGAAGTCTTTACTCTCATAGACTATACGTGACAATACTAAATAATTATACGATGTATCATGCTATTTATACATTATCCCATTCATCCTCAAACCATCCCCAGTACTTTATATTTCTTCCATGGCATGAAGAAACCAAGGCCCTGAACTGCAACTTACTTGCCAAGAACATACAGCTGGCCAATAAGAAAAGAGAACTTCTGGCTTCCACCTCACAGCATCTACTTCCTGAGCACATGCCCAACCAGCCTCTTGCTACCATCTTTATAAATCACTCTTTTTTGTTGATCAACTGGTTTAAAGACTTGTCAGGTCCATATTGGATAAAAGACAGTTTACAACACTTCGGTTCCCAAAGGTTCCTGAGTGGTCTCTGTGTTGGGGCATAGAAAGTGAAGAGCACGATTCCGCTAACTCATTTGTTTCTACCTCCCAGACACAATAAAAGCAATAGCTCTCCCATTTTATAAGGTTTCCATGTTCAAGGAAAACTGGGTGTGTGACACACACGTGTTATCTCATTCAGTACTCAATACAACTCCCTGAGTGGGTGTTATCCGCCTGGATTCACAGAAAAGAAATCTGGTGCTCAGCAAAACACTCCTCAACAAATAAAAGCATGATATTACTTTCACAATTACTTGAACGTGTCCCTATGGCAGCGATCATATACTGCAGTGTAGTAAGACTCATTTCTGCAATGGATCGCCAGGGTCCACCTCTATTGAAATGCATTCGGGAGGAGGTTCTATGGGTCCTCAGTGTTAAAGTGCAATAGGTTCAGCACCTCCACCTGCTTATTAGCAATGGGACCTCTTTTTTAAAAATGTTTTTAAATGTTTTTTTTTTTTTTTGAGAACGAGAGACAGAGACAAAGCATGAATGGGGAAAGGGCAGAGATAGAGGGAGAAACAGAATCAGAAACAGGCTGCAGGCTCTGAGCTGTCAGCTCTGTCAGCACAGAGCCTGACGTGGGGCTTGAAGCCACAAACTGTGAGATCAGGGCCTGAGCCAAAGTCGGACGCTCAATCCACTGAGCCACCCAGGTGCCTCTTTGCTAGGTAGTTACCCCTGCAGTATGGGTATATCCCAAGGCCCTTAGATCCCTGGCAGCATTCAAAGAATCACCAGACAGTATTTACTGAGGTGACCCAGGAAAATTTACCTATTATTTACAAAAATGCTGCTGAATGGGTTTGCAGAAAAAGTCAGCAAAGGGCTCCTTGAAGTCTGCAATACTCCATCAAAAAGGTCTCTGCAGAAACACTACTTAGGTAGGTTCTTGGTTGTAAATATTTAAAGTCCAAGCACACAGAATGCCAAATTTGTCTGTCAGCTCTGCAGATAAAACTACCTATTATTTTTCCATTCAGTACTACACATTTCCTAATTTATACATGCCCCAAATCGAGCTGTTCCTGCCTTTTACAGTGGTTTGCCTGCTCGCCGGGGTAACCTTGAGTGAGTCAGCTGTAAAGAAGACTGATATTTTTATGGCCAGTTTGTTCTCAGTCTTTGACCTCAGGGAAACTGCTTTTGCGAGAGGTTAGGATTCTGCTGGGATCGCAGGGGAGGAGGTACGGTGAAGGGGGAGCCGCTTCTGGAACACACCCATTGAAGGCACCTCTGACCTTAGCCTGTGAAGAGTAAGGATCTCCTTTCTCAGGAAGACTTTCTCCTCCTCCTGGTAACACCTGAGGCCACGCGTCCACCAGGGTTACCACATTCTGGGGGCAATAGGCAAACGGGAATCAAATCTACCTTTCCTGAAGCTTTGAGAACTGTCTGGCTCTTTCTCACCCACATTCTTCCTCATGCTTCCTGGTTAGCTCCCTGAGCACAGTGACCCAGAAGAGGAAACAATGCAGGCACCCAACTGCTTCCCTGCATGGAGCAGCTTCTATCTGGAAGGAAGCACAAGAGAAAGAAATCACCGAGCCTCCCTCGTCTGTAAGCAAGGGGGTGGACCTCATCAGCGGTTCTAAAACTTAAGTTAAAGCTCGCCTGAAGTGCTGGTTAAGCTGTAGATTCCTGGGCCCCATTCCCAGCGATTCTGGTTCATTAGCTCCAATTCCCCTGCAGATGGCTTCCAGCCTGGTGACTGGGGTAACCGTGGTGATCACCTCGTCCACCCCAGATGATACGTGCTAGGTCTTACACTTCACCGATGCCCTGTATTCCCAGCTAGGGGCCAAACATCCAGTGTTCATCAAACCCTTGGCCAATCACTGCCTCACTGCTGTCAGATGTAACCTTGGCTTCCTGGCCAAACTCCTGACCACGGTCTTCTTCAGTAACAACAGGTCAACATTCCTGTGTCCTTCTTCCTCTGCAGCCAGGGCACCCCAAGAGCAAGGCAAAGGGAAAGAGGAGAAGCTTCTGAGTGAAAAGGCTCTTTGAACCATCTTTCTCCCACCACTGCCTCTCCCCCCCCCCCCCCCNGCACAGAGCCCGACGTGGAGCTCGAAATCACCAACCGTTAGATCATGACCTGAGCTGAAATCAATAGTAGTTCGCTTAACCACTCAGGGGCCCCACACTTGCTGTTTCTTACATTCTTAAATAAGTAGAAGCACAAGCATATTAGGGTTAAGCAGCACCTGTTTCTATGTCCTTACTTTCCAGGTAAGGAAAGTAAAGGACAAAGTTTAAGGGTCTTGCCCAAGGTCATACAGCCAGCAGGGGCAACAGTGGGATGTGAACCCACGCAGTCTGACTCCAGCACATTCTACGACACATAGATGCAGTAAGAAAGTGGGCCAGCAGAGCTATGTTGCAAAAGATACGCACAGAGTCTGGGGGCGAGGCTATCCCGCTGTTCTTGCGGTTTTGTTCTTCTGTCCCTTTGTGGGCCCCGCCACCTGCTGCCTTGGCCGTTTCGGAGCACCGGTTACACGGGTGAGGGGATTAAAACCCAAACTGGTGGGTTATTTGGATCTGTCACTTCATTCTTTTCTGTTACTCTCAAGAAGAGACGGGCAGCGTGTGCGGGACAGGGAGCCCCGGCAGCTCCCAAGGTCTGTCTCCTCCTAACTGTGTTGGGTGCAGAGCGCAGAGCTTCCCTTCTCTGGGCACCATTCCTTCATCTGTAAACTTGGGAGAGGATTGCTCAAGATGTTTCCGAGACTACTTCCCAGGGCCAAGATTCGATGTGTGTCCCGCTGGTGAGCTGGCCAGAGGTATCTGTACAGATCTCTGTGCCATTGAGGTTGATGTTCAATGTCTTTGTCACTTGCATTTCTATTGACTGGTTTTGTATTGATTCATACCTTCAGCCTTGTGAATGGGGAGACCCTTTATAGCCCTTGTGACTCTCCTCAGGTTCCGGAACAGCATTCTGCCAATGATAGGTATCTGGTAAACATTGCTGAGTGGCGGCTGTGCGCAGGGCCAGAGTCAGCAGGGGGCCCCCAGATGCATGATAAGGCTGCCTCCCTGTAGAGCTCCTCCCTCTCTCCTCCTATCCTGGAAGCCACCCAAGAGTTAGGGGGCTCAAGGATTCAACAACCGTTCTGAGTGGCCCTGTGACCCTGTCATCTCACAGCGATGAGACAAGAAGACAGTCTATCTCCCTGACTCTCGGGAAGCAGCTCCTCCTGGCTCACACAGATATCTGGCAGCAGGCAAAGTATCGGTCATTTTGCTTCTTGCTTGGGTTGTCTGGGGAACTTCAGGGTTTCCTCGATAAAACAAAAAGTGTTCAATTTCTTGAAAGTACCGCCTGTCCCTACCGGAGACAAACAATGCCTTCAGGACCAAGAGGAGTCAATTCCACCTCGCCTCTAATGTCCATATTTCCCATCCTCCATATTTTCCATTCTGGTTTCGTAAATCTGCCAAATAGTCTCCACCATGATGTTCACTGATGACTATGTGAGAGCATATGGGTACGAATTGCCACATAGGAAAGACTGTGGTCAGACATTACATCTTCCTGAGTGGATGGCATAACATTCAGCCTTGTGAAAGTGAAACACCCATCCTCCTGGAATGTTCTGGAAGCTGTGCTGTCTGAGGCACAGGGTTGTTCTAAGCCATTCTCAGAACTTTGGATCTCTGGTGTCTAATTCTGTGGTGAGAATGTGGGCTAAATACTTTGATGTCTGGATGGGCGAGTGAGCTTGGTTTAATTCATTGGCCCAAACCCCACCACAGGCTCCAAAGCGGTGAATTTCAGTGTAATTATTCAAAAGAAAAACCAAAAAGAGAGGTTGCGCCTTAAGCTCTCTCAAGCTATTGTACTGGCCCAATGCAATTTGAAATGCTAATATTGATTCTGTAAAGAAAAGGGTGAGGGATGAGTTAGGAAGATCAGTGACAAACGCTTAGTCTATAAAGAACCCTTAACTCATTTGCTCCAAAGGAGACAAAGGTTCCTACTTCTGTGCTTTCCTTATGCGCATAGCCAGGTAAAATTCTGCTTCAACACTGTATACAAAATGAATAAAATCTGAGTGTTGAAATTGAAAAGGGAGGCAGAGTTGGAAGTGCATTGTAACTATGCAAGCTTTCTGCATACCCCAGCTGTTTTCATATCTCCTGTGTGGAAGTTCTTTGTCGACTTGTTACGACATGCGTTCCCAAAAGGTTGTCTTAGTCCTTTCAGCCTGCAATTAAAAAATGCCAGAGACTAGGTGGCTAGGAAACAACAGAAATTTATTTCTCACGGTTCTGGAGGCTGGAAAGTCCAAGATCAAGGTGCTAGCAAATTCAGTGTCTGCTGAGAGCCGACTTCCTGTTCATAGATGGCTGTCTTTTTGTTGTGTCCTCACATGGCAGAAGGGATGAGAAGGGGTGAGAAGCTCTCTGGGGCCTCTTTTATAAGGGCACTAATCCCACTCATGAAGGCTCCATCATCGTGACCTAATCGCCTTCCAAAGGTCCTACCTCCTAACACCATCACATTGGAGATTAGGATTTAACATATGAAGTTTGTAGGGATGCAAACATTTCAGTCTATAGCAAGAGTCCTTTAGTTCAACAAACTCATTATGTTCCTCTTTTAGCAAGGAAACTTCTTTCTCACGAAGTAACCAACAGATGGTATTTACCTTACAAAAAGAGAAGTAGATCAGAGTTCAGGGCAGTTACGTCTGACCTCAGAGCTCTTGTCTCCAGAAAGCATCCACTCCTTTTGACTACTCCTTTATCTCTTTTCTTGCCCTGAATCCCACTAACACACATAAAACCCCAATTCAGCCACACCCAGGTGTATGGGTGTCACAGTGCTTTCCTCCTCTCCTGAGAGATTGAGCACAAAATCTTTCATTCCCTCCTCCATTCAGACTATGCAATGAGGTCTGGTGGCGAATTGCTTATCCATTCCACCAAACCAAGAGACAAAAATTGAATAAAGTTGACTCATTTTTTTCTGTATGGATTCCAGAAAATTCCAGTATGTTGTTGATTAAGCTTCCAGAATGAATAAACAGTGTCCAGCAATCTAAATGGCAACATTATGGGGGTGCCTAGCTGGCTCAGTTGGTAGAGTGTGCAACTCTTGATCTCAGAATTATAGGATCAAACCCCACGCTGGTGTAGAGAGTACTTAAAAATAAAATCTTTTTTAAAAAATAATAAATGGCAACATCATGTAGAGGAACAAGTGCTTGTCAAAAGACTAAGTTTTTCTCTTCATTTTACCTGTTAGCTGGGTGACCTTAGGAAACAAATAGCCTCTCTGAGCCAGGACGCTCATCTGTAGGCTGGATAATTGCTCACATCCTCCCAGCTCTTTGATCCTGTGCCTTTCTCTCCCTGTTTATTTATGAAGCTTACCTTTTTGCATAGGGTATCTCCATTCTTCTGCTTTTCTAACATTTCAAGAGAGTAAAAATTATTTTCTGAAAAAAATTGTTTCACAATTTGCCATATTCATTATTTTTACCTAAATGTCAGCTTCCCTATCCAAGACTGAAAACCTTCATTGTGGTGGTCGACCATTCATTTGATGTTATTGCTTTCTACTTGACATCAATGTGAAGGAGGCAACTTTAGTTCATGATGAGGGAACCACCACTTCCAATACCTTGGGAAGAAAAAAGGAGATTTTGTGTTTGGCTTGCTTTTATTTTCATTTTTTCCGTACGAGGATGGGCCTCATGCAGTCCGTTGAAGGTCTCAAGAGAAAAGACTGAAGTCCCTGGAAGAGAAAGTAATTCTTCCTCCAGAATTGAGCCTTCAGACTCAAGCTGCAGCATTGGTTCTTGGAACTTCCAGCCTGTTAGGCTGTCCTGAAAATTTTGGACACACAATCATGTAAACTCATTTCTTTCTTGCTTGCTTGCTTCCTTCCTTTCTTTCTTTCTTTTTTTTATTAGTTTATTTATTTATTTTGAGAGAGAAAGAGGAGAGAGCTGGGAAGGAGCAGAGAGAGAGGGAAAAAGAGAATTCCAAGCAGGCTCCATGCTGTCAGCCCAGAGTCCAATGTGAGGCTCAATCCCATGAACCATGAGATCATGACCTGATCTGAGATCAAGAGTCAGACGCTTAACCAACTGAGCCACCCACGTGCTCCTAAACTCATTTCTTAAAACAAATCTATTTCTCTCTGCTTCTGTTTCTGTATATATGTACACACACTATTGGCTCTGTTTTGCTGGAGAACCCTGACTATTATAGTACATGATTATTAAGAGTTTATTGGACTACGACTTAATAGCAGAGAAAACAGTATGGCAATGGGGCTAAAGGCTTCGTGGGAAAGGGAAAATGGCTGAAAATGTGTGGGTAAGTAGACAGAAATTGTATGGCCAGGGAAAAAATTATATGCCACTATTTTAAAAATAATTATTTCTACATTTATTATGCACCTGGGTACCATATGTGCTTAGAAATATTTTAATGCAATTGGATACCCTTAAATTTTAGAGATTCCCATGTAAATATCAAAATTTAAGGTAGAATGGGATTAAGGTATCAAAAAAGAGATTGAGGCCAACATAAAGCACACATAACAAAGTGTATTTATATTTTATAGGGGATTTTCTGAAATCTTCAGGATTTTTGGGGGCTGGATTAAGTCCCTGAGATTCCTAAACCCTTAGGAGTCCTCAAACTATTTTCAGTATTTTTAAAAATCACATTGAAGTCCTACCCCTGCCTGCTAAGCTTGCATAGGCTCATTAAAATGTCAAGTTTTGTTTTCTTTGGGACAGAATTTTATTAGCCCAGTGTGATGACATTGGTTATCCTTTGCTGCTCAGTATCTCAGTTTGGTAATTGGACTTATCTTTGATTCATTTCTTAAGAGTGAAAAATAGCCCAACTAATTAACAAATATAAGATTTTGATGGCAAAATCTTTTGAGACAAAGAGAGCCCAAGAGGTGGAGAAAAGGAAGGAGGTAATGAAGGAGTTTCTGGTAATGGGAATCTAGGGATCCTTGGATTGCATGATTGCTGAGCTCCTTTGAAGTCCAAGAGCTTAGTGAAGTCAGTCCAGTAGCTCATTAACCACTAGACTTCTGATGGCCAAATGATAAGTGCATTGGGATTGCTTCTGTGCCTGGCCTCAAGTTCACACACAGGTGGCACAAGTGAATGTTTCAGAGAAGCCAGCACAGCAAGCCAGAGAGCCCAGGTGGGCGGCAATGTGCTGGAACAGCAATTGTTCATTAAGTCTTGACTGTGGGAGGTTGAAAGCAAGACGTCTCAATCCAGATTGCCTAATTTGGAGTCCCAGCTCTTAGGTCTATGACCTCTTTGTGCCTCAATTTCTTCCTTTGTAAGATAATGATGATGAGGTGTTCTAGAGTTGTTATAAGGATCAAATAATTTAGCATGGAAAGCACTAGAACAGTGCCAGGAACAGAGAAGCCTTCAATGAAAGTGGATTCTTATTATAAGCCAGACATTGTCTCAAGCATTTTTCATATGCCTTTACCCTGTCCCTAGAAAAATCCCTTAATTAGGTACTATTATTATCTCAGTTGTATAGATAAGAAAGCTGATGCTTACAGAGTTTAAGGAATTTGAAGTTATTCCGCTCATAAGTGGCAGAAGCTGAACTCAAACAAGACTCTGATATGGCCAACTGTCCTTTGCCTGCCCCAGTGGAATGTGCTTGCTGGGGGGACATCAAATTACCTCACTCGCTGTGTGACTTTGGGCAAGTCACACAGCCTTCCCAAGCTTCCACTTTTTCTCACCCATAAAACTAGAGGATTGTTTCTAGTTTCAATAACATACTATGGTTGTGTAGGATGTTATCACTGAAGAAAGCAGGATAAGTGTACACAGCAACTCTCTAGGCTAATTTTGCAACTCCCTGGAAACTTCTAAAATGGTATTAAAGCAGGAAGTTTAAATACTACCGTAAGGATTTGCTACTTGATGTCAGATGCTGTGCTTTTGCACATAATTGATGCAAAAAAATTTTTTGATGTGATTTATTTTTAGAAAATGAAATGTGACCAGTACTGAGCAGTTTGCTTTGTGTAGCATGAAAAACAGACACCTCTCTATAAAGTCTCTCAATTTAAAACAAAGAATTTGAGATGTTTCAAATATTTTGTTCTCTAAATAACATTTTTCATAGTATTAAAATTTTATATTAAAAATACCTTATCACCTCAACGGACTGCAAAAGAAAAATCATATGATCACATCAATAAGTGCAGGGAAAAAATCACCAAAATATACTTGGCAATAGAAAACATTTGACAAAATCCAACACCCATTCCTGCGGAAAATTGTCAATAGGCTAGGAATAGAAGGGAACTTTCTCAACTTGATAAATACCATCTACAAAAATCCTATGGCTAACATCACACACAATGGTGAAAAACTTGATGCTTTCCCACTAAGGTCAGGTACAAGGCACAGATGACTACTGATTTTAAAGTTTATATGGTGCGGTAAAAGACCCAGAATAGCCAACACAATATTGAAGGCGAAAAACAAAGTTGGAGGGCCAAAGTTACCTTCAGTTAAGACTTACTCTAAAGCTGCAGTAGTCAACACCAAAGTGTGGTAATGGCCAAAGGATAAACAAATAGACCAACTGAACAGAATAGAGAGTCCAGAAATAGACCCCCACAAATACAGTCAACCGATCTTTGACAGAGGAGCAAAGGCAATACAATGGAGCAAAGATAGTCTCTTTGGCAAATTGTCCCAGAGCAGCTACACATCCACATGCAAAAAACAAACAAACAAACAAACAAAAACAATCTAAACACAGACCTTACATCCTTCACAAAAATTCATTACACTCAAAATGGATCATACAACCTAAGGCAAAAGGCAAGGCTATAAAACTCCTAGAAGATAACAGTGGAGAAAACCTAGATGACCTTGGGAATGGTGATGCCTTTTTAGACACATCAAAGTCACAGTCCATAAAAGAAATCACTGATAAGCTGGATTTCATTAAAATTAAAAACTACCACTCTGGCAAAGACACTGTCAAGAGAATTAGAAGACAAGCCACAGACGAGGGTGGGGGGAAATTTTTGCAAAAGACACCTCTGATAACCGACTCTTACCCAAAATATACAAAGAACTCTCAAAACTCAGCAACAAGAAAACAAACAACCCAGTTTAAAAATGGGCCAAAGACCTTAACAGACCCCTCACCAAAGCAGATATACAGATGGACAGTAAGCATATGGAAAAATGCTCCACATCATATGTCATCAGGGAAATGCAAAGGAGATACCACTATGCACCTATTAGATTGACCAAAACCCAGAACACTCATGCTGCCAGATGCTGGTGAGAATGTGGAGCAACGGGAACTCCCATTCATTGCTGGTGGGAATGCAAAATGGTACAGCCACTTTGGAAGACAGCTTGGCGGTTTCTTGTAAAACTCAATATACTCCTACTACATGGGCCAGCAATCACTCTTCTGGGTATTTACCTAAAGGAGTTGAAAACGTGTCCACGCAAAAACCTGCACACAGATGTTTATAGCAGCCCTACTCATAATTGCCAAGACTCGGTAGCAACCAAGATATCCTTCAGTATGTGAATGAATAAGTAAACTGTGATACATCCAGACTATGGAATATTATTCAGCGCTAAAAAGAAATGAGCTATCAAGACAAGAAAAGACATAGTGGAACCTTAAATGCATATTACTAGGCAAAAGATGCCAACTTGAAAAGGCTACACAATATGATCCCAATCAAATGACATTTTAGAAAAAGCAAAACTGGGGAGACATTAAAAGGATCCGTGGTTGTCAGGGGTTGGGGGACGGAGAGGAGGGATGATTAGGCAGAGCACAGAGGAATTTTAGGGCAGTGAAAATACTCCCCTTGATATTATGCTGATGGATACATGTCTTTATACATTGTTCAGATCTACGGAGTGTAATATACCAAGAGTGAAAGCTTAGGCTTTAGGTCTCAGACTTCGGGTGATAAGGATGCCTCCATGTAGGTCCCTCCCTGGTAACAAATGTATCTTTCTGGTGGATGATATAAATAATGCGGGGCATGTGTGTCGGGACAGGGTGTGTATGGGAAATCTCTGTACTTTCCTCCCCGTTTTGTTATGAACCTAAAACTGCCCTAACACTCACTCACACACACACACACACACACACACACACACACACACACACAGAGTCTTTTTTAAAAAACAACCTAGAGGGCCGAATGAAGGGATGTGTAAGGGGCCTTCGTGAGGGAGGACCACTATCCGTGATAGAACAAGCCAGCAGAGGCAGAGGTCCTGAGCAGACCTGGCCCAGTGCCTTGGGCTACCAGTCACATCTTCCCGTCTCATTTCACTTTAGACACCGCCTCCCTGCTAAGCGCTAGCATGTTCAACTTCCATCCTTGACGCAAACACACTGCCTTCAGCAGCAGCTGGAAATCTTTCCTGCCAGGTGTATTTTGTCGGATTATGCCTGGTCAATGCAGAGGTGAATGCAAAACTAAAAGGCCCTCTGTCTCGGGGAGCAGCGAAGATCTGGGGGCCAGGCAGGTGGGCTCCAAGCAGAATTCCCAGAAATCACAACAAAGGGATTCTTTACAAAAGTCTGGTGTTTTCCTTTTGATTTAACACTCTCTTAGCTTCCAAAGGTTTTGTTCTGGACAGGGAGGTGTCCCTTTCTTTGTTAAACAAAACTGAAGCAAAGCGGGGCACATCAGTTTCCTCCTCTATGTCTCAGTTTACCTATCTTTGTAAATAAACTCTGCTTTGTAAGAATCATGTCATTTATAGGGTGGATCGGGTGGGGAGGGAGAAGTTGGGAGGCAGATAAAACAGGAATGAAGGGCTCCCGCTCCAGTTTAGTCCATGACCAGAATGCAAACAGCAACCCGTTTCTTTTTTGTTTGGTTGGTTTTTTGTTTGTTTGTTTGTTTGTTTTTATTTTTGAGAGAGAGAGAGAGCAGGAGAGGATCAGAGAGAGAGGAAGATACAGAATCTGAAGACCGGCTCCAGGCTCTGAGCTGGCTGTCAGCAGAGTCCGACGCGGGGCTCGAACCCACCAACCGTGAGATCATGACCTGATCCGAAGTCGGACGCTTAACTGACTGAGCCACCCAGGCTCCCCAACAGCAACCCATTTCTAAAACTCAGCTGACAGAAGAGAACTAGTGAGACGATGTAAACAGAGCCTGGGCCCAGGCTGGACAGAAATGACTGACATGGTTCTTTTTGAGTCCCTGCACAAATAGCACTAAGACCAGGCCTCCTGGACTGTCCTGGGCGTCAGATGGAAATGATTTGGACACATCCGGTATGGCCTGAATCTGATCCTTTGGGTAAGATCTGAAAAAGAAAAGGAGAAGAAAGAAGGGAAACCTATTCCCTTAGAAACTATGCATACTGAACGCTTGACATTTAATGCTCACCCCTTGGAGCTGTATTCCTGACTCTGGGTTTGTAAGACACAACATGTTTTTTCCCCTAATCCTTTCCAAAAACGCGTTCCATAAATTGTTAGCATCCCTGCCAATGGCCCCAGTAAACTCACATACCAGCTTTAAAGTCAACCCCTTTTAAACCAATGCATCAGTCCTCTGAGTTAAGGGGATATTATTTCCAGATTCCTATAGCTGCTAGCTCTTTTTTAAAGTTGCAAATGATCGTGTTTCTTTGTTGCTGTTAATTTTCAGAGAGAAGTAGGTACAGTGGCAGCAATGGGTGTATACAGTAGCTGTGACATTCTCCAAAGCGCCTTAGCACACTCTGAGGTCAGGGAGGTCCTCGTAGACTATAGGGACCCACCCCTCATTTTCAAAGCCTCTCATTGACAAGTTGAGGGCAGAACTGGCGGCAGCCTCTGGGTCTCCCAGTCTCCCATCCCAGACCTACGTCTTCCACCGCCTGGTGCTGCTCTCACAGAGGAAAGCAGTCGTTGCTAGCACAGAGCCACACACCACACCCGGAGTCTGGCTGCACACAACCATCAGGCTCTCTGTCTTGAGTTTTCCCTGCTCTAATCCCTTCACCATCTCTTTGCCAGAGTAGTTTTCCCCGCGTACAATTTTCCCTCCCCCTCCAGTGGTTAAGGACCTGCAGAGCTTCTGTCCTGTATGTGATGTGGCGTTGGACCTGCCTTTGATTTTCAGGGAGACTGAAAGAACCAGTTCCCTCACTTCGTGTTTTTTCGTGTCACTTCTTATTTCATCCAGGGCTTAATAATTTTCAGGACAAGAGCATGGATCTCCTATCTGTTTTCTCTGCATCTGGTGGGAGTGGGGTGTGGATGGACGATAACTCCATCAGGTAAGACAGAAAATGTGTCATTCTGACCCTGGAAGCCATCTATGACACGTGGTAGAACACTGATCATCAGGCTCTACAAGGATGACGGAGAGGAGGCAAGACCAGAGGACACCCAGGCTAGCAAGAAGGAGTTGAACTGGAAGGCAGATTAAATCATTGTGAGTAGAAGATGTCATGGGCAGAGCTTTTCTCAATACAAGATTATTAATAAATATTCCCAGGCCCCCGTATGTTCTGGCAGCCCAGGCAGCTAAAAGAGATCGTGGGAGAATCTCACGGAGATTTTGGGAGAATCCCACGGCCCAGGAACAAGCGGCTTCTTCTGACACCCGTGTACAACCCCTGAGCCCAACAAGGCTCATGGAGCGATTATGTGCCTGCGAGTCTGTGACACTCCTCCAGCAGAAGCTCCTCTTTAATAAACTCCTGGAGACGTTAGCCACCATCTCAGCCAGGGCAGTTCAAACTCTCTGCGGTATCTGACAAAGTGTGTCACAGGCTTGGAGGGGTGGGGTGGGTAGGAAGCAGGGAGCTGGGTGAGCAGGGCTCTGGGGCCCTTCTCTACTCACACCTGGACAGCTCTGCTTTCAAATAAAGCATCCCAATTTGGAAAGAAGGAAAGCCTGACCCAGGGCACTAACTGAGAAAACTGAGCAGGAGCGCTGAAACCACTAGCCACAGGTCATTCAGTGAGTTGGTGGCAAGAGCCTCGGGTAGATCACAAATCTGGGCTTCTGGTGCCCGGCCCTTTGCATTGCACCGTGCTGGGCTGCCACCTGTCGCTTGGACATGTTGATCTCGAATAATGATGCCATGGGATGCTCAAATAATGCTTTTTAGGAAGCTTTAAGAAAGCAAGCTCCAAATCTCCCTAAAGTGAACATAAGATTGTCTACTGTCAACAGCCCGGTATCTTCACACCCAGCTTGAAAGTGCACTGTTCTCTCTCCTCCAGCCCAACTGAAGATAAACAAGGCCCACCGTTAGTGCCATCAGCCGGGCAGTAACTTTGTTTTCTATGTCTTCCTTCCACACGAACCCCTCCTCTTCTTTAACACCCCTTCTTTCTATCAAAACAGGAGAATCTGCTGCCAATAATTTTGTTGTTCAATTTACTGCCTGCGTAAACGAGTGTCTTCAGTTTGCCCTGTTCCTTTGTGGTATTTGCTCTTAAAATGTTATCTTGAATGATTTCATAAAGATTTTTTTTTTTTTTGTCCTGTATTAAAGGAATTTCAGGCATCTGGGATGGAAAAAGGGGAAGACGCTTTTTCTTGGGGTTAGGAAGTTCTTGTGATCATATTAGGTATTCATACAAGGTACCCTGAAGGTAGCCTCAGAGCAAATTCCATTTTGATTTTCAAAGGCAAATATCCCTACCTCGCAGTCCAGCTCTCCGCTTACCCTGGTTGATTCTTCAACCACAGGTTACCTCAAGAGCCCTCACATGCACTTTCCCAGAATTCCGTCTGGTAGGGAGAGATACATAGGTAAGTTTCAGTGCCGTCTCCCCCTGCCCCCATTCCACCAGAACTCGTAACTTTCCCCCGCCTCTGCCAACTGCTTTGTGGTCTCAAGTGCTCCAGGAAATGAGGACTCATTCTTTATTTCTTGCTCCATAAGGGGAGGGCACCATGTGACTCTCTGTGGAAGGGGCAGCGGGGTGGCGAGGGCTGAGGGGCCTCAGCCGGAGCTGTAGAGATCCAGGCTCAAAATGCCTCTGGCTGGGAGGATGGGGGTGGGGGTGGGGGAGGGGAGCTGGCTCTGTCACTGGCCCCTCATCGCCATCCTGGAGACTGACTCAACTTGGCACAGCTCCACAGCACAGTGCCCCTCCCCCCTCGCCTTCCGCACACATCAGCCTTCGATAGCTCTTCCCTCCCTCTGCCCCAGGGCTGCTGCTTACATTCCTTCTATCTTCTGGCATGTTTTCATGTCATTTTGCTTAGTATTTAATAATAGCTCCACATTTTCTGCTTTATCTGAAATCAAGAATCATGCCTGCATCCATGTGTTCACATTGGGGATAAAATTTATGACGAGGCTTGCCATCGGACTAATTGCTTTTCATTAGCTTCTTACTTCCTAACGATTACAAATTGTTTGCCGGTACAAGAAACAGTGCCATTCTGTTCTCCAAATTTACTAGCCTTCAACTGCCACCAGAAACTGCAAGTCTTGGATTGTTTGTACTCGGGGAATGAGGTTCCTGGCTTTTTGCATCAGGGTCTGGCCACACGGAGGGCGGGGGAGAGGGCCGGTAATCCTAGACCGTTCGACTTCAAAGCCCAGATTATGGTCCACGGTCCAAATAAAAAGTGAACTTAGCTTCTCTAAGCCATAGGCTGTTCTGTGTCTCCATTCTCAAATCCATAAAGTGGAATAAGAAAGACAGAGACACAAGATATGTATATTTAATAACAAGCTTCCTTTGAAATCAGTTTCGAAAAACCTATGTTTCATATAATGAATTGGGGTTTCAAAAGCAAGATGGAAAGAGTATGCCCACCAAGAGGGAATGGCAGAAGAAATCCCAATGGAAAAATGTGTGCCTTTCTGCGGTTGGAGTCATTTGGTCCAGAAATGATGAAATGACAAATTTCTGGAAAGGGTGTGTGTTTTGGAGTTCCTGAGGTCCAGGCCTCAGCGTGACGTTCGGGCAAGGCCAGCATTTAACTGCTCTGCAGAATAAAGAGAAGGAAGTGGCCACCGAGGCCAGCATTCCTTCCCACCACAGCAGCGCCTCCCTGGTCTGACATTGCCCGTTATTAGTCTCTTCATCTCAGGGACTCGGAATCAAGCTCTCTCAGCAAGCCTGCGCGCCCATCATGCCCCGCGAGGTAATGTGGGCTTTAACTGTCTCTGGGAATGGCTGGTAGCTGGAGGCCCAGGGGAATGCGAGAGGCAGGCCCCGGGCATGCAGCAGCAGCTCCCGGGGCTGAGCGCCTGGCCCCGGGAGAAGGAGGAACTTCTCTCTGCACAGGAGCCCTCGGCCCCGCCCCAGCTCTCCATCTTAGTACAGCTCAGTCGTCAGGACCAGCCTGGATCTCACATGGAGGAAACCAGGGAAGTAGACCCAGAAGAACCAAGCAGCCCAGACTTTTTTTTTTCCCCCACAATAGTTCACTTACTCAATTATCCAACAGGCAATTATTGAGTGCCAACTGAATTAGAATGGGAGCTAATCTGTGACAAAGGGGCATACACTATACTCATACTGGCTTAAGAAAGTTCATTTCCGGGGGCACCTGGGTGGCTCAGTTGACTGAGCATCCGATGTGGGCTCAGGTCATGATCTCACCGTTCTTGAGTTCAAGCCCCACATGGGCTCACTGCTGTCAGCGCAGAGCCCCCTTGGGATCCTCCGTCTTCCTCTCTCTCCCTCTCTCTCTCTCTGCCCCTCCCTCCACTTGTGCTCTCTCAAAAATAAACATTAAAGTAAAAAAAGAAAGTTTATTTCTGTCTCCCCTGTTACATAAGATCATTTGGTGACCCAAATTCCTTCCCTGTTGTTAATCTGTTTTCTCCTAGGGTAGTGCTATTCAAACTATGGTCCAGGGCTGGGCAGCGGAAGCATCACCTGAGAGCTTGCTAGAGATTTCAAACCTTAGGCCCCACTTCAGAGCTATTGAACCAGTACTTCTGGTGGCGAGGCCCAGGAATCTGTATTTTACCAAGCTCTCCAGGTGATGTGATTTCTTTAAAAAAAAAAGTATTGTGGTAAAATATACAGAACATAAATTTATTATTTTAACCATTTTAAAGTGTGCAGTTCACGGTGTTGTGCTGCCTTCTCCCCATCCAACTCCAGAACTCTTTTCATCTTGCAAAGCTGAAACTCTGGACCCATTAAACATTAACTCCCCACTTCCCCCTGGCTCCTGGCAAACACTATTCTATTGTCCGTCTCGATGATTTTGACCACTCCAAATTCTCATATAAGTGGAAACATATAGTATTTGTCTTTTTGTGAGTAGCTTAGTTCACTTAGCCTAATATCTTCAAGGTTTATCCGTGTTGTAGCATGTGTCAGAATTTCCTTCCTTTTTAAAGCTGAATAATATTGCATTGTCTGTATATATGACATTTGGTTTATCCATTCATCTGTCAATGGACAATTGGGGGTTTCCATGTTTCACCTATTTTGAATAGTGCTACTAAGAACATGGCATACAAATATCTTTTCAGGAACAAATTTTCAATTATTTTGTGCACATGCTCAAAAGGAGAATTGCAGAATCATATTGTAATCCTCTTTTTACTTGTTTTAAAACCTCCATGCTGTTTTCTCTAGAATGGGGTTCACAAACCATTCTTGGTCATGGGTACTTGGTAAAGGTCTTTTGGGTAGTCTCCGCAGAAACTAGGAAACATTCCACGTCAGGCTTCCCCATTACCAAGGGAGAAGAAAAAAGTGGGGTAAAGGCAACTGTTTAGGAACTGAATGGTAACTTAAACTTTCTTCAGTGGCCAAGCACGCTGCCAGCCATGCAGATATATTATCCTATTTATTCTCACAAAATGCTACAAGGTAGGAATCCAGCTGAGCTGAGCTGAGTCTGTCGGCTTCTCTTTTGTGGTCTGGGGCTGTGTTTTCAACTGGTCACAGACACACCCATAAAGATAATCTGTTGATACCTCAAGCCCAACATACTCAAACTCAAACTCATGAGCTGTTTCCCTAAACCAGCCCCTTTCTTTCTTCTTTAGACTGGAAGCTAGTACCTATTTCATTGATTTCTTATTGCCAGCAAATCCTAGAATTGGTACATTTATGAATCACTTCTATACTTTAATTAAGGCTATTCAGGGCATTCCCGCTTAAAATCTACCTTAGTCCATTTGGATCTTCCCATTTTCTCAGATCCCTTCTGGCCAGCCTCCTGCCAGATTCATTTCCCTCCCTTCCTCCCATTTTTCTGTTGGCAATCCTTAGAGCCCAGCTCCGGTGCTACCTCCCTCAAGAAAGCTTTTGTGAACCCTGCTAATGAACACCAACGGTATTTTATTATTCCCACGTCATAACGCTCTGCACATTCCTGCTCAAACCATAGCTAATGACAAACTTGAGTTAAGCTCCTTCAGAGAACCAAGAGCTTGCCTTCATATTAGTACTGACACAAAACTTCATCCTAAGATCTTTGCTGAGTCCTTTTACCTACACTGGTGCCGGTAAGAGGTTATCAGCAAGCGGGAGATCATAGCAGAGATGCACGGAGATTAAGAAACATTGACTTCCTTCACAGTACGTTTTCACAGGACGTATTTGCCTGTTTATCCCCTACAAGCACCTGAAACTCCAGCCGAGTCTGGCTGCATGAAGGTTGTCTGTAAATAATGGAACAGATTTTGACAGAGGGGATCCCCTCTTGGATTTTAAGAGTTTAGATGGTAATCAGAGGAGATAATATATTAGCAGAACCATTTGGCAAAGCTGAAGCCATATTGCGCTATTCTTTTGCCTCAAATAAAACGGTATGGGTGATGTGTGTATTTTGACTAGTAACCTCCATTCTAAATCTATCTTTTTTATTTATTAGCGATTTGACATTTGGCAAGTGATTAAGCTTCTGTGGGGCTCAATTTCCTCCTCCTTGAAGCATGTGGATAATATGTTTGTGAAAGAATTTAGAAATTCTATCAGGTACCTTTTTGCTGCTTTTTGCACCCCAAACACAGTGACTTACAATAGTGGCCATTTATTTAGCTTGTGATTTTGTAGGTTGGCCAGACTGTGTGGTCTGTGTCAGCTTCGTTGATCATCGCTGAGCTCACTCATGTGTCATGATGAACTGGAAAGTTGCCTAATAAATGGGAGACCTAGGCTGGCCTCCAATCACGTGTCCAGTGTTCGCCAAGATGTAGGTTTCGGTGACAGGAGTGACTGTGTCATGTACATGTCATCATCCTGGAGGTCAGCTGGGTTTCTTCACGTGGCAGCTTCAGGGTTCCGAATGAAGACAAGCTCCACAGTGCACAGGCTTCTCAAGTCTCTGCTTGTCTCACTTGCCTGGCATCCTGTTGGCTGAGCCCAGGATCAGGGCGGGGGGTGGGCGGTCATTCAACGTTGCATGGTAAAGGGGCATGGATGGATGGATAGAGGAAATAAGAAGAATTTATGGCCGTTTTCGCAACCTATAAGACTATTGCCAATTAGGATAAGCAGCAGCAGATGTTCTAGCACTCAGTGCCCAACGACATCGCTGGGAGCTTCTGCATCTGTGCCCAGTGGCAGGAGGATTGGAGAGACCTTGGTGGAGCCATCCCACACTGTGCTCGGGGGGTGTTACTCTCAGCTGGGTGGCCTCCCAAACTTAGCTCTCTGGCCTTCCCAAAAAGTCTATGAGGCACTTGATCCCCTTTAACAAATTCCTGTTTTGTTTAGACTAGCTAGAGTGGTTTCTACTGTTTCTGACTGAGGATCCTGACACAATATGGTTTTCTGAGGCTGGAGCGCTGTGGCTTTAAATATCCCATACTGAAGGAGGCACAATTTTTGTTTTATTTTTTTGGCAAATACAATGTGTAGTTTACCTACGCCTAGGTATGCATTCAAATAATCCAGTTAGGCTTTAATACGCAAGCTCTGGAGTCCCCAAATATCAGAGCAGATGGTTTAAGAAGGAAAGCAAACTCTATTTCTATCACTGAGAAAAGCAAACACTTAAATTTGGCGTGAAAAATCGAAGCTCTCTAGCTCCACTCAGTGTTCTATTGCACTTATGCGGCACCATATTATTTCGTGAGAGAATGAAAATAAAATTTGCTCACTGTAGCTTCATTGGACAATCTTATTCTCTGCCAATTTTAGGTGGACACCTCAATTTAAAAATTCTTTCAAACTAAAAACTGTATGGAATAGTGTCCAAGAGCATGGGCTTTAAATCCTGCTGCAGCTAATGTACCAGCTTTGTGACTTTGGGCCTGTTACTCAGCTTTTCCCAGGCTCCTCTATAAGATCTTTTTTTTTTTTNTGCCAATTTTAGGTGGACACCTCAATTTAAAAATTCTTTCAAACTAAAAACTGTATGGAATAGTGTCCAAGAGCATGGGCTAGAAAGAGTCCTGGATTTAAATCCTGCTGCAGCCAATGTACCAGCTTTGTGACTTTGGGCCTGTTACTCAGCTTTTCCCAGGCTCCTCTATAAGATCTTTTTTTTTTTTAATTTTAATGTTTTATTTATTTCTGAGAGAGAGAGAGAGAGAGAGCAGGGAATGGTCAGAGAGAGAGGGAGATACAGAATCCGAAGCAGGCTCCAGGCTCTGAGCTAGCCGTAAGCACAGAGCCCAATGGGGGGCTCCAACCCACGAACCGTGAGATCATGACCCAAGCCGAAGTCAGACGCTTAACCGACTGAGCCACCCAGGCGCCCCTGTAAGATCTTAAGAAGACCTATGACCAGGCTCAATTTGCATTAGAGAATCACCTTTGGGAATACTTGTGTGTGTAAAATTGAAAATCAAAATTTTGAATATGGTACTTTTACCACTTTTGCATGACTTCGATAGTCATAAAAAGTCATTATCACTTTCATTTTATTGTGATACTTATGACATGATTTCCAAAAGTGGTGCACTTGGAAATATAGAAGTCTTCCTCTTAATCTCCTTTTTCTATTGTGATAAAAAAACATATGACATTAAATTTACCAATGTAACCATTTTTAAGTGTACAGTTTAGTTAAGTATATTCACACTGTTGTGCAGTAGATCCCTAGAACTTTTTCAACTTGCAAAACTGAAACTCTGTAAGCATTAAATACTAATTCCCCCTCTCCTTTGGCAATGATCTTTCTAATTTTTGCTTGTATGGTTTTAGATACTTCATATGATGGAATCACCAATATTTGTCTTTTTGTGACTGGCTTATTAGCGTAATGTCCTTGAGGTTCATCTATGTTGTAGCATGTGACAGAACTTTCTTCCTTTTTAAGGCTATATAATATTCCACTGTATGTGTATTTCACGTTTTCTTTATCCACTCATTTGTCAGTGGACGTTTGGGTTGCTTCCATCTTTTGGCTATTTTGAATAATGTTGCAATGAACTGGTGTGTAAATATCTCTTCAATATCCTGGTTTGAATTCTTTGGGATATACACTTAGAGGTGGCATTTCTGGGTCATATGGTAATGCTATTTTTAATTTTTTGAGGAACTTCTATGCTGTTTCCCGTAACGGCTGCACCATTTTACATCCCCACCAACAGTGCCCAAGAGTTCCAATTTCTGTGCATCTTTGCCAACACTTGTTATTTACTGTTCTTTTGATAGTAACCATTCTAATGGATATGTAGTTTTGATTGCAGTTTTGATTTGCATTTCTCTTATAATTAGTGATATTGAGTACCTTTTCATTTATGTGTTGGGCATTCGTATATTATCTTTGGAGATTTGTTTATTCAAATCCTTTGCCGATTTTTAAATTGGGTTTTTTGTTGTTGTTGAGTTATAGAAGTTCCTTACGTATTCTGCATATAACCTCTCATATATATGACTTTCAAATATTTTCTCCCATTCTGTAGGTTGCCTTTTCACACTGTTGAGTGTTTCCTTTGATGCGTAGAATTTTTTATTTTGATATAGCTACATTTGCTTATTTTTGCTTTTGTTGCCTGTGCTTTTAGTGTCATACCAAAGAAATCATTGCCAAGTCCAATGTCTTAAATCTTTCCCCCTATGATTTCTTTTAGGAGTTTCATAGTTTTAGGTTTTATGGTTAGGTTTTTAATCTGTTTTGAGCTATTTTTTATGTGTGGTGGAAGGTAAGATCCAGCTTAATTCTTTTGTACATGGATATCCAGTTTTCCCAGTACCATTTGAAGAGACTGTCCTTTCCTGATTGTGTAGTCTTGGCATCTTGATCAAAAATCACTTGACCATGTTATCCCAAGGTTTATTTCTGGGCTCCCTATTCTGTTCCATTGGTCTCTACATATGTTTTTATGCCAGTCCTACACAGTCTTGATTACTGTTGCCTTGTAGTATGTTTTGAAATCAAGCAGTGTGAGGCCTCCAACTTCGCTCTTCTTTTCCAAGATTGCTTTGGCTATTCAGGGTCTCTTGAGATTCATTTTTAGGATATTTTATTCTATCCCTGAAAAGAATGCCATGGATTTTGATAAAGACTGCACTGAATCTGTAGATAACTGTGGGTAGGATGAACATTTTAACAATGTTAAGTCTTCTAATCCGTGAGCACAGAATGTCTTTCCATTTATTTGTATCTTCTTCAATTCTTTTTAGCAATTTTTTCTAGTACTCAGTGTACAAGATTTTCATCTCCTTGGTTAAGTTTATTCCTAAGTATTTTATTCTTTTTGGTGTTATACTAAATGAGCTTGCTTTCTTGTCTTTTCAAATTGGCCATTGTTAGTATACAGAAACACAACTGATTTTTGTGTGCTTATTTTCTGTTCTGTAACTTTGTACTCCTGTAACTTAATTTTAACAGTTTTTTGGTGGAGTCTTTAGGTTTTGTACATATAAAATCATGGCATTTGTGAAACATATAATTTTACTTTTTCCTTTTCAATTTGGGTGGTTTTATTTATTATTTATTCATTCATTCATTCATTCATTCATTCATTCATTCATTCATTCTTGGTATCAGAGTAATGCTAGCCTCACAGAATGAGTTTGAAAGTATTCCCTCACCTTCAATTCTTTGAAAAAGCTTAAGAAGGATTGGTATTAATTCTTCTTTAAATGTTTGGTAGAACTCTCCAGTGAAGTATCTGGTCCCAGACTCTCTTTTGTTGGGAGGCTTTTCATTACTGCTTCAATCTGCCTACTAGTTATAAGTCTATTCTCATCTTTTAATGTCTTATGATTCAGTGCTTGGTAGATTTCTAGGATGTATCCATTTCTTCTAGGTTATCCAATTTGTTGGCATATAATTGTTCATGGTAGTGTGTTAGAATTCTTTTGATTTCTGTGACATCAGTTGTAATGTCCCTTCTCTCATTTCTAATTTTGTTATTTGAATCTCATCTCTTTTGCTCTTAGTAAAGCTAAGAATTTGTCAATTTTGTCGATATTTAAAAAAAAACAATTCTTGCTTTTGTTAATTTTTCTATTGCTTCTATTCTCTATTCCATTTATCTGTGCTCCAATCTTTATTTCCTTCTTTCTGCTAACTCTTGGTTTAGCTTTTTCTTCCTTTTGTAGTTCCTTGAGATATAAAATTAGGTTGTTGATTTGAGATCTTTCCTCTTTTTAACAGAAGCATTTGTTAATTTAACAAATTTGTTAATTTAACAGAAGCACTATAAACTTTCTTCTCAGTATTGCTTTTCTATCTGTTTTGGTATGTTGTTTTTTCATTTTATCTCCAGATTTCTTCTAAATTCCCTTGTGATTTCTTCATTGAATCTGATTATTTAAACTGAATTATTTATTTCCATATTTTAGATGATTTTCCTGTTTTCTTTCTGCTATTGATTCCTAATTTCATTTCATGCGGTCAAAGGAGATCTTTATATGATTTCAGTCTTCTTAACTTTGGTAAGACTTGTTTTGTGGTTTAACATGTGGTCTATCTTGGAGAATTTCTATGTGCAGTTGACAAGAATGTGTATTCTGCTGTTTTGGGGTGCAGTGTTTCGTGTATATCTGTTAGATCCAACTGGTTTAATTGTGTTGTTCAATTCCTCTGTTTCCTTGTTGATCTGTCTAGTTGTTGTGTCATAACTTAAGAGGAGGTGTTAAATTCTCCTACTGTTATTGTATCGGTGTCCATTTCCCCCTTCAGTTCTCTCGATTATTATATATTTAGAAGGCTTAATCTCTCTTTAACTGTGATAGGATTTACAATTCTCATAGGGATCATATTTCACAATAGTGGAATGTAAATGTTGCTTTGGGGAGACTATATGCGCAAATGGCTGAAGCTCTTTTTTTTCTAATGTTCATTTTATTTATTTTGAGAGAAAGAGAGAGAGAGAGAGCATGAGGAGGGGAAGGGCAGAGAGAGAGGGAGAGAGAGAATCCCAAACAGTTCCATGTTCGGCGCAGAGCCTGATGCAGGGCTTGATCTCTTGGTGCCACCATGACTGAGCTGAAATCAAGAGTTGGAGGCTTAACTGACTGAGCCATCCAGATGTGTTTGGGCCATTGGACTACTCTTTTGCTTAGAAAACTTTCCATATCTCCCATACCTCTCACCGTGGCCCAATGTAACTTTTGTCTCCTTCTCTAATCCCATCCCATGAGGCTTCACTACTCATTACTGTGCCCAAAGTGCCCTGACCGCAGCTATTTTTAAAAAACCTTTTCTGCCTTAGCACGGACACATGCACATGTGTACATGCACACACACACAGACAGATGGACACACTGCATCACTCAAGGTATAGTATATATGAAATCTTTTCAGAGAAGACTTCCATAGCCATTCTTTATTTATTTTTTATTTTGGAAAGAGGGAGAGAGAGCAAATTGGGGAGTAGGGAGAAGGTAGAGGGAGAGAAAATCTTAAGCAAGCTCCATGCTCAGCGTGGAACCTGATGTGGGGCTCAATCCCATGACCCTGGGATTATGACCTGAGCCAAAATCAAGAGTTGGGATGCTCAACCGACTGAGCCACTCACGTGCCTCTCCATAACTGTTCTTGATGTTTGGTGGCTTTCAGGCATATAAAACGGCTTTATATATTTTTCAATATTTTGTTTGTTTTGAAGGTGTATTTGTCAAGTTATATAAAACATACAAAATATTTTATGTAAGTTTGCTAGCTTGATTGGTATTTTAAAATATTTAGACAAGTAGCATGTGGGCCACGCATATTCAAGATGGGCCTGTGGGGAAGTTATATAAACAGAATTATTTATTATAGCAGAATATTGAAAGTACCTAATTCTTTTCCCTGTGGGACATTTAAGTTCTCTCCAAATGATGGAACAATATTTATCCATACAATAAGATTGTTTGAAGCCTATGAACCACGGGAGGAACATTTATGATGAAAAAAGCACAATGGAATGTAAATTAAGGCTGTATCTATGTGAAAAATGCATAGAGAAATAAATAAATGAAATAGTTCTCAGGATGGTAGGATTAAGGAATCTTCTCTACTTATTTTCAAACTATTTATACTGCTACACTTAGCTTTATAATTTGAATTAAAAGCAAGAACACAGATCGTTAACCTGTCCCCACACCATTATGGCAGCTGCCAATGGAGAAACGCTTTGAGCTGTCAGGCCATTTGGCCTCACCTGGCTTTCTGTCTGCCAGCAGCAGGCTTTCTACCTCTGCTTGTGTGAACAATAGTGGGAAGACAGCCACAGATCGCTGTACAGCTTAAGATCAAATATCTGCTAGACAAGAAATAATCTAAAGAATCTATAAAAATGGATAGTTCAGGACTCAACGGGGATACATTTTTGGAATTTGGGAGAGTAAGTTTGCATGACCTTGTCTGGCACCCAAGTTCATGAGGTGGAGGATTTGGGATTCAGTCAGTTCTCTTGCCAGGGAAGAGAAGGGACAAGGTAAACATGAGGTCCAACATAGGTAAGTCAGAGACTCTAAGGGGGCCTAAGCATCCTGAGGAATGAGCAGATACTACGCAGGCAATGAAAGGAGGTAAGGTGGGTGGGTGATAAAAGAAAGACAATGAATGAGGGCACTTTAAAAAGTGCAGGTGTCCCTGAAAGTCTGCGTGAAGCTCTGTGTGGCAGAGCTTTTGAACAGTCACCTGACAGATTTTTGGAGAGGACTGGAGAAAAGTAAAAGTAGGACCAGGGAGATCAATTTTTGAAATGCTTCAAGAGAGGGGCGCCTGGGTGGCTTAGTCGGTTGGGCGTCCGACTTTCGCTTGGGTCATGATCTCGCGGTTGTGGGTTCGAGCCCCGCGTCGGGCTCTGTGCTGACTGCCAGCTCAGAGCCTGGAGCCTGTTTCAGTCTGTGACTCCCTCTCTCTCTGACCCTCCCCCGCTCACGCTGTCTCTCTCTCTCTCTCCTAGAAATAAATAAAACATAAAAAAAAAAAAAAAAATTTGAAATGCTTCAAGAGAGAAAAGCTGAGGATGTGACCCAAGGCCTGAGGAGTGGGGATAGAGAGGAGATGAATCTGAAACGAATGAGGAGAATCACCAGGACTCGGTAATTGGTCAGAAGGAAAGCCAAGGGCGGCGGCCAGGATGCTGGCTAAACACCAGAGTGCATTGGTGAGTCCAGTGTTACCAATCTCCAGAAACCAGCAAGGACTTGGTATTGGTTTATATTTTAGATTGAAATTATAAATTTATATTTATGTCTGCCTCTTCCCCGGGTTCCATCCCATGGGGATCCATAATGTTTATATTTACAATTTATGTTTACATAGGCTGAGCTCTACAATTACATTATCAGAAAAGGAAATCCCGCAATCAATACCAGGTCTCTTTGGTCATGACCTTTTATAAATGGAACGAGGTCTGCAGTCAAATCTAGAGGTATTTATGAATAAATACTGACCCCCAGTGTCTGGGTGCAGAAGTAAAGATTAAAAAAGGATAAGAAAATAAAGATTATAAGACTCCTGAGAGAGTACCTAGAATTGCAGCTACAAAACAAATAACATTCCTTACAAGCCAATTCAGAATCCTAATGTGCTTCAGAAATTAAAATGCTGACTAGCTAACCTATGGCCAGTGACTGCCTGGAGAATTCTAATGGATATTCTAGAGAACAAGTGTCAGAACGGATTAAGTGACCTCCATTGCAAGTAGCCAATGGATACATGACTATGTGACGGACTTTGGCCCTCTCTGCTCCAAGGTCCAGTTCAATTACTCCAAAGACTCTTCTCACTCAAAGGGTAATTTGTGTGATGAATTTCACTAATAAAGACTACCTCTGATTCCCCACCTAGGTCAACATTGTGTCAAATGAAGTCTCCTCTCAAGTGGACACAAGGCTGTATAGTTGGCGGACATTCCCTTTTCAATAGCTGTGTGGCTAGAGTGAATTCATGAAAAATGCTTGAGTAAACTCTCTGCAGCAAAGCAACTCCTCCAGCTGCCGTTGCCTTATCGAGAAAGTGAGAAAATGACCATCTAACATTTTGGGCAACGGTTGCTACAGTTACTGTCGGTTGGCATCGGTCTTCTGCAGACTGGAAACTAGGCACTGGCTCTTTGAAGACATGTTTATGTCACATTCTAGGCCGTGCTGAAGTTTTTAAAAACTTGGCTTTGCAGAGAATTACATGAAGAGGTTGAGCAATAAGCTGTCTTAACGGGTAGAGCTTCCTTCATGAAAACAGGATCTTTTTCTTTTTCATGAACCTTGTGCTTTTAAATGAGAATAAACTTAAGGCTTACATGACCAATCACCACATAAATAAAAGGTATATCTTTGCTACCAGCACAACCCATTTGCCTTTTGTTTGGGCAATGAGAACCATTCATTGACCCTCAGCAGTCTCAGGAGAGGGATGCACAGAGGAACAGTAGAAACCAAGGCTGCTTCCGAGTCACATTTTGAATTGGGCTATGTCACTGAGTGACCCAAGGGACACTTCCAAGGTGGCTGCTGCACAGAGCTCAAATTCAAGGAAATGGAGGCCCAGAGATTACATACAGTTTAGGAGCCAGGCTGTTGACAGGAAGAAGGGATGTCACCCTAAGGCAGTAAAGGAGATTTAAAAAGAAGGCTTTGCAACAGGAGAGAGAAATTCCATTTACTATTTGTTTGGCTACAAGATAATGGCAATCATACTCCTGTTCCTGATCCGCTGTATCGACAGAAAAGCTGACTGTTGGTCTAATGCCTAAGTGCAGCACCAAACATAACTAAAATAAAATGAGTGTATGACATGTTTCTTGACAAGAAGGTCTTCTCCTATCTAACAAGGACTGAGATTTCAAGTAGAGGGAAAGAGCACAGAAAGTGGTAACCTTTAGCCAGGCACTGCATAGCGGTGGTTTTAGTTGCTGCCCTGTCCATATATTTTCCCTCCCGTCACTTTGGTTTTCCTGGTTTCATTTCAAAAAACTTCAGACCTACAGAAAAGCTAGAAGAATAGTACCATGACAATATTATACATTCTTTCCCTCAATTATAACATTTACTACGTTTGCCTTCTGTCTCTGTCTAAATATATAGGGACATTGTATTGGCCAAACCATTTGAATGTGAGTTACAGACATGACACTTCACCCTTAAATTCTACAGCCCCCACATGTCCTTTATGACTTTTAACTTAGAAATATCCAGTTGAAGTTCAAATGTGGAAGCCCCAATCCCCAGTGTGATGGTATTTGGAAGTGGGGTCTTTCATAGGGACTTAGATTTACATGAGGTCATGAGGTAGATCCCTCATGAGATTAGGGTCCCCGCCCTCCTATCCTCTCTCCACCACGTGAGAGCAAGAAAACATCTGTCTGAAAACCAGGAGGACCCTCACCAGGCACTAAATCTGCCAGTTCCTTGATCTTTGACTTCCCAGTCTCCAAAACTGTGATAAATGTTTGTTGTTTAAGTCACCTCGTCTGTGGTATTGTTCTAGCAGCTTGAGCAGACCAAGACAAATGTTCTATAATCCACTGTCATCACTCTCGTCTTTAATTTCAAATTGTCCCTCCCAAAGGTGGCTCTTGAAGCCAATTTTTGTGTCCCAGCAGTCTTTGGGCATTTTCTTCTTTTCTGACTTACGATGTTCCAAGCTCATGTTATACTTTATCTGTCCCAAAACTGGAGTTGACCAATTTTGCAAACACACCTGGTTCTGTGGAATAGTAATTAGAAAGCAAGCTCAGGAGAGTAGATGTGCTTTTATTATTACTAGGTTATTGCTTCTAGGTCCTTTCAGAGTACAGGGACAGAGCCAGGGGGGAGAGGTGGGGAGGGAAGGGTGGTGTTAGGGAAAGGAAAACACATACACACACACACACACACACACACACACACACACACACTCATACAAATATCTCCAGTTCAAAACCAATAAAACAGCATTCTTTTTTATCTGCTCCCATGTTCTATCTCCTTTCTTCGGTCATGAGCACCCTGATTTACAAGAACATCAACAAATTTACTCGTTTTTTAAACCTATGAAATTTTTCAGAGTTAATTATTAAAAATAGTCTCAGGAACATTTTCATCTTGAACATCAGTCACCAAATCATCCTGCATCATTCAGCAGAAGTCACACATAACAGATTAACAATCTGTTTGTTTTGCAATCAATTGATGTGAGATAGATTTTTTTTTTTAATGTTTTATTTATTTCTAGGAGAGAGAGAGAGAGAGACAGCGTGAGCTGGCGAGGGTCAGAGAGAGAGGGAGTCACAGATTGAAACAGGCTCCAGGCTCTGAGCTGGCAGTCAGTACAGAGCCCGACACGGGGCCCGAACCCACGAACCGTGAGATCATGACCTAAGCGAAAGTCGGACGCTTAACCGACTAAGCCACCCAGGCGCCCCAATGTGAGATAGATTCTTGCATCTCTAGGCAGCAATCAGAGACAGGACAGGCCGTATACAAGACGAGACTCAAATTTGACAAGTTAGCAATGGCTGACGTTCTGTTTCTCTTTGGCACTAACACAAGACAAAGTTCAGAACAGATGACTGATGGCTTCCATTTTAACTGCACAAAGACTATTTAAGCTGTTTTCCTTTTCAAAATTTATCCTGTTTGATGTTCGGCACTTATTTCAGAATAATCCAGTGCGGTGGGGGAAGAGAGTCGGGAGACGTACATAACAGCGGTCATAAGTTAATGAGGTGGCGACTGGGTGGCAGGTGGGCACACGGGTGTTCTTTGTGCTACTTACACTCTCTGCTTCTGTGGACGTTTAAAGCTTTGTATAATAAAAATTTCTGTTGCTTTTAGTTTTTATTTTAGAGAGAGGGAGAGAGGGTGCGAGTGAGGAGAGGGGCAGAAGGAGAGAGAGAGAATCTTAAGCAGGCTCTACACTCAGCACAGAGCCCAGCTTGGTTGCTCAGCCAACTGAGTCACCCAGGCGTTCCTACAATAAAAAGACTTTTTAAAATGTATTCCTGTCAAATCAGAGTAAGTGTAAGCTTAAATGGCCAGCCCTGACTTAAATAAAAAGTAAGAGACCTGTGGCTCTATTATGTGTACATAGGCAGTGATGGTGACACTCTAGCTTACCTCTAGAAAACTGTCAAAGTGACTTACAGTTTTTGGCAACTTAAAGTCCCAGTGTCTTAAAGGCTAGACTACACAGCCAGATTATCCTCCAATAAATGAAACATTACCAATTGCAGAAAAAGAGTGACTTTCATTCTGCCTATCATTCAGCCAAATAACTCTATCATAAGAGGGAGACTGGATGATTAAGATTTATTCTTATACTTTGGATGTTTCATATTCCCCTTGGAATAGGTGGCTTAAATTCGCTTCGCAGTCCGTGAAAACCCTCAGGCCACACAGCATAACATGGCATCTGCCGCAGCCAGATCTGCTATGAGGCAAGGCATGATTTAATACAACAAATGCTGTTATAAAAGTCAGCCAAAAACTTGCAAAATCCAATTATGCAAAACAGAAAAACAGGAAACATAATCAGGAACTTCAACCTTGAGGCAATTTGGTATGTTTCTGAGGGAAGAACATATGAAAGTCTTTCCAGTTCCATCCACGTTGTTGCAAATGGCAAGATTTAATTCTTTTTGATCGCTGAGTAATATTCCATTGTGTATGGACATGGACACACACACACACCTCCCTTCTTTATCCATTCATCAGTTGATGGAACTAGAGTTTATTATGCTAAGTGAAATTAGTCAGAAAGATGAATACCAGATGATTTCACTCCTATGTGGAATTTGAGGAACTCCGCAGATAAACATAGAGGAAGGAAAAATAAAATGAAGACAGAGAGGGGGACACACCACAAGAGACTCTTAAATACAGAGAACAAACAGGGTTGCTGGAGGGGAAGGGAGTGGGGGGATGGGCTAAATGGGTGATGCACATTAAAGAGGGCACTTTTTGAGATGAGCACTGGGTTCCACTCCTGAAATCATTATTACACTATATGTTAACTAACTAGAATTTAAATAAATACATTTAAAAAAAAAAAAGGCTTTCCAGGTAACAGGGAAGCTGAACTTTGAAAAGTCGCTGTTGTTTGTAAAAGTAAGAAAATGAATTAAAAATGACACCAGGGATGATGAAACCTCTGTGTAGGAAAACTGCTTCTCCTAACCGATTCGGTCAAAAGCAGTATGGGGCTAGGAAAATAAAGAACTAGGGTTACATGAGGGAAGGAGCAGGGAATTACTTGACCTGTCTCTTCTCTTTCTGGGGGGCGGCAAGGTGACCAGGAGGGTTTCTAGATTTGGCCACCAAATCGGCCACGTGCTGCCCACCAGGGACTGGTTTTAACAGCCTCACACACTGACCCCCTCTCTTTGCATCCNAAAAGCTATAGAGCCTGGGGAGGCTTCTCAGACTGGAAGACAAAGAACCGCCACCCTACTGTGCACATGTAGTAACAGCATCTCGATCAAAGTGATCACGTTCCAAGATGAGAAATGATCTACGCATCTTCGGCGAAAAGAATCTGGATGGGCTTGGAGATAACCAGGTCTCATTTGGAAATCTTGGTTGCACGGCTTATCAAAGACAAATACATGACATAATGCATTCTTACCCAAGGACACTTTGTTGTCTGTGCTCAGATGAACATTAGAGAAATGAAAACCTCCATTTTCTGAAGAACTTCTGCTCCCTTAGAAAAATAAATTCTCCGTGTACTGGGATGCAGCACTCATGTAAATATTTAACTGAAAGCCTGGGAGGAGCACCTTGCTGTGGCCATCATCTTACCACACTGGCTCCAGCCTGGGATAGTCACTCCAGCCTGGGGGCAGAGGAGTCGGTCTAGCTGGCTTCAGGGCGAGTCCACCCTGGTGGCAGGCTGGGCTGCCCTCTCTAACAGCCAAATTTCTAGGCAGGCTATCTACCTTTCCTTTAAAAAAAAAAATCCCCCTTTTATGGTCCCAGCTTCACAGAGAAAAGAAGGATGCCAAGATTAGGATGCAGGTTGGCCTTCAAGACTCCTACATCAAAAATTCTAAATACCTTGTAAGCCACACGAAGAAAACAGCTACATTAGGTCATGTAAGGACGAATTGCTGGAATTGTTAAAAATGATTTTACAGGTCTTTAAAAAAATGGGGCGCCTGGCTGGCTCAGTCAGTACAGCATGCGACGCTCCATCTCAGGGCTGTGCGTTTGAGCGCCACGTCGGGTGTAGGGACTGAAAATAAAATCTTTACAAAGAAAGTCATTTTACATGAGGTTTTCATAAATGTCTCATTTATTTCAGCCAAGATCTCAAAAACAAAAAGCCAAATTACATCAGAAAGTATCAGCAAAAATTATCCCGATCTTGGGCAATCTGCCAGATTCCAAAGCGACTGGTTGTGAGTGTAGCTTTGTGTGCAGAACCACATCACTCTGCCAGGGGGCGCCCTGGAAGTGAACGAGGACAGGGGGAGGACAAGGGAAGACTCCAACTCAGGATCTTCAGTTGCACTGAGACACGGTCACCACTTGGGTTAGAAAATTCACAGGGCAGCTCCAGAGATGGAGCTGTTAAAGAATGGTCTGACGTACAGCCTGACCATAGGTTTGGAATTCTAGAAAGATCTGACCTCTGAATTCCAAAGAGTATTATTTGGTTAAGTACCTGGACTAAAATGAAGGGCTACAGCAGACACTACTGGTTCGTCAGAAATGAAAGCGCCCACATTCCCTGTCCTTGTGTGTCCCAGATGTGGCCAGCTGGGAGCACACCAGTGTCATCTCTTCTTCCCAGCCATCTTTATCCTAAAACATCCTAAAGTAAGGACCACATGGAGACCAGGCTGTCGCAAGGGTTTTGGAATTAGTTTTCTTCGATTGCCATTTACTATAAAATGGATACAAATGGACTAATCCACCAATGGAATATCATGAAAAACTAATAGCTACAATTTTTTTCCATGACGGTCACTGAAATATATGTCACGTGCCTTAAAATAAGGCAATAGTTTAAAGAAACCATGACTCATATACCCACGGCATCTAAAAATATGATGTGGAAAACAGTATCATTGAGACTGGCCAGCATCCACTTCTGTCTGTGGCCTACCCTAGCTCCTTCATGTCACATACTATAATCTTTTGTTCTCTGATGACAAACGGTACATGTGTATGACAAGCCCCAAAGTACCATATTTTTCCTGCTCATGGGAATAAAACTACATGCACTATATTTTATCTTCCCCCTGACCCTGATTTTCAATTTATAGGGCATTAGGAGTGTCCATGCATTGAAATAGGTGCAACACTTTGAGAGTTACAGAAGATTTGAGCCAAAGACTAGTTCACAGGCCTTTACCTAATGTTTATCAATCGTATGGAGATGCTTTGGGGATATTCATTTTCCAGTCATAGACCTTTACTTTTAAACAATTTTAAGTACCCAAAGATGAACAGGTCAACAAAAGAACACAAACAGCTATGGCTGTCTACATGTGGCTAATCCTAGCAGCCAAAGGGGAACCTTTCCAAATGTCAAAGAAAGGATGTCTCTGGACTAGAGACAAGGCAAAGTGCCTTATTGTTGGTTGTTGGCTTTCTTGGAGGAATCCATCTGTGATTTCTCCCATTTAATAGGCGTCTGGTTTTAACTTGCAAAGCATCCCTTTTCCTAAAGGATAAGACTAGCAATAAATAAGTAGAGCATATTATCTAATAAACCTTACTATCATCCCAGAAAGTCTCAGTAAATATAAAAGTGAACTACCTAGTGGAATAAGTAGTGTCTGTCAATAGTGATTCAATAATGGTTTATTAAATGATGAATACCTTAAACGCCACCTCTACTTGTTACTCTCCCACCTTAGAAACTCAAGACCTTGATTAGTCACACTGGTTACTACTACTACTTAGCCCCATGAATAACTAATTCAAACATGACTGGCAGGAGAGTTCATTCATAAGACTTACGATAAAGTAATCAGGCATCCTAAATCTTTTATCTGGGCCATAAAATGTACCGAATTACGTATGTAAACTCTATCCCATTGCCTAGTTCTGGAAAAATCAGGGGGAAAAAAGAAAGAGATCAGCACCCATAAAATACTGCATGCCACTTCCTTTGCAGCTATTCCTAGCCAGTAAATGGGAAAGCTTTCATTTTTCAACTCGTTTTTTCACTTTTCCTTGATCCTCTACTTTCTTAATGGCGGCTTGGATAGCCTCTTGGTCACCCAGGAACTGGTGAGGTCCAACAGCGTGCAGGTTCTCATCCAGTTCCAGGAGAATGGGGACTCCAGTGGGAAGAGTGATGTTGATAATGTCTTCATCGGAGATACCTGTAGATTGGGAGAGGAAGGGACAAAGCATTAAAGACAATACAGAAAGTAGTTCTGTTCAGTTGTTTCACTGTACATTTACTGAGTCCCATATTAGCCACATGTCTGGAATTACACCAAATACTGCGAGGGATTCTAGCTACAGTTCCTGGAAGTAAAAAAACTTCCTGGAAATTAAAACAAAAAGTAGAATAGCCAAAAAGTGGAAACATCCTAAATGTCCATCAATTGATGAATGGATAAATTAACTGTAGTAACTGCAGTATAGCTATACAATGGAATATTATTTGGCAATAAAAAAGAACTAAGTGCTGATACGTGCTAAACGTTGATGACCCTTGAATACATTATGCTAATGAAAGAAGCCAGGCATAAAGGACTGCATGTTGTAGGACTCCATTTATGTAGGAAAATCTAATGTGAGAAAAATAGATTAGGGATTGCCTAGGGCTAGAGGGAATGGGGAAATTGGGAAAGGACAGTTAAGGATAGGGTTACTTTTGGGAATAATGAAAACGTTCCAAAATTAACTGTGGTGATAGACGGGCAATTCTGTACATATACTAAAGCCACTGTACTGTACATTATGAAAATAATATCTCAAGAAAGCTGTTAAAAAATACTAAACAGATCCAAAGAAGTTAAATTAAAGTTCTCAAATCACAAAACTGATAAAGCAATCACACTGGACCTGGTTTTCTTATTCCCAAATCCCAGGACTTCAACTCTGGTCATCTGACTTGTCCACGGCTACTTCTAGCTCAGTGTAAGGAGAGTGGAGAATGTTTGCATCCATACTCTGCCCTTCTGAAGGGCTAGGTACTAACTAAACAGTAGCCCCTAGTGTTCCTCTGTCTTCAGGACTGGTAAAGGGCATGAACAGACTCATCTGATCCCACTGAAACAGCTAACACACTGGGATCATGATGGGCCAGGTTTAGGGGTTGTAGTCTGGGACCTTAGAAATGAGTTCTAGGTCTTTGGCAAGGGGCTGGAGAGCCCATGGGACTCTCCTGTTTGGCCATGGCCCCAGATCTAACCAGATTTTGATAGTTCCTCTCTTCAATAGCACCACCCTCAAGCTCTTGTCTATGGCTCAGATAACAACTTACTTTTGTGCAGGACCAAATCAAAGAGCCAACTAAACAAAGGCCATGAGAACTATAATATTTCACATACAAAGGAAGGAGACATCAACAAAAATAGAGACATTTCCAATAAACACCAAGTTGACATTCCACTTTAATGACTACTCAAATCATTCACACAGCAGACTAATTACTTACAAATATTTAAAATGCTTAGACTGGTTAATAATCAGTTAATGAGACTTAAGAGACTGCAATTTTAAAATAGCGAATTAGGAAAAACCACAGTGAAGCTATTACTCATTACTCGATTTTGGCATAAGGCATTCTTCGTCCTAAGAAAGTCAAGCCAGCAGAACTCCTAAGGCTAGAATAATGCATCTGCACTGAATTAAGCCAAACTGAATCAATACTGCATTATGCAATACCATATTATAAATTCATTAAATGGAACATCATATGAAGGTTAAAATGAGTGGACAAACAGCATTTCCCCTGTCTGATAACTGGCTTAGATTTTTTATACGGCATCTGAGAATGTTTGAAGGGAAACATCAGAGTTCTCACCCTGTAACTGCCCTTCTCTGTCTCACTCTATAGCCACCCCTTCTTGAGTCCCCAACCATTGTCTTCAATTCTTGAATCTTCATGTAGGAGCATCTAGGAATCACTCCAAATGATTGGGCTATTTCAAGTAAGAAATCATGCAAGTTTATGGTAAGTCAAAGAGGCAACTCAATGCCAATATGGGGAGAAATTCAAAACAACTCCATTTTCTGCATACAGGATTAGCTCTAGAAAGTCAAATCTGCACCTATGAGCCCTCTCCCTCAAGTCATTATAGCAGGAAAAGGAACCACTACCAGTTACTGAGATGTCTGTGCTTTATTTATTTTTTAAATGTTTTTTTTTGAGAGAGAGACAGAATGCGAGTAGGAGAGGGGCAGAGAGTTAGGGAGACACAGAATCAGAAGTAGGCTCCAGGCTCTGAGCTGTCAGCACAGAGCCTGATGTGGGGCTCGAACCCACAAACTGTGAGATCACGACCTGAGCCGAAGTCGGACGCCTCACTGACTGGTGCCCCGAGATCACTGTACGTTAGTAAGTATATACATTAGTTAAGTATATTAAGATACACTTACAGCATTCACACTTGGCCTTCTATTAGAGGTGGCTGTGCAAATGCTTGCTTCTCCAACCAGGATTATAAACGCCTTGAGAAGAGGGAGCATGTCTCATCCATCCCTGTGTCACATATGCTCTTAAACCAGTGCCTTACCCACTGCGAGAACTCAGTAATGTTTGTTCAACTGTAAAGAATACTATTATGCATTGGCTGCCAGGATCCAGAAACTGTTTAGCTATATGATCCACTATTACAACTATATATATTGTATGAATCTACTTCTTACACAGAAATACAAGCAATAAGGAATAAAACATTAACTACAACCTCTAATGCATAAAGTCCACACACGAAAACTCTCTGAAGACTTTGCCAGAGGTCCAGGACTGGCTGAATTTCAGAAAGAGATCAAAATGGGGACATAAGCTCCTCAAAAGCAAGGATTTTGCGTGTCCAATTCTAGGGGCTGTATCCTTTGCCAAGAACAGTACCTGATTTGACAGGCCCTCAGCACAGAGCTGAAACAAATAAATCTGAACTCTCTGGGCTTTCCAATTACATCTAGTCTTTTACTCTTGAAACCCTGATTAAAGACTATGTTTCCTTTATAAGCTTACCAAGAAAAAAAAAAAAAAGGAGAAGGCTTTTAGCCTTGAATAAAAGGCATTTAGTTGCTAATAAACAATTCAGGGGCGCATGGGTGGCTCAGTCAGTTAAGCATCCGACTTCAGTTCAGGTCATGATCTCACAGTCCGTGGGTTCAAGCCCTGCGTCGGGCTCTGTGCTGACAGCCAGCTCAGAGCCTGGAGCCTGCTTCGGATTCTGTGTCTCCCTCTCTCTGCCCCTCCCCTACTCATTCTCTGTCTCTCAAAATAAAATAAAGACATAAAAAAACAAATTTTAAAACCAATTCAAATTAAATTTGTCTATATATTTTCTTTGATTTCCTCTGAAGGGTTTACTCAAAATCTTTGAATCTCGGGCAACAGGAGAAAAGATGTCCAGAGTGACAGATGTGTCACAGGACGAGAGCAAACCCCAACTCTATGGCACATAGTTTAGGAAACTGAGGGAAACCACTTCAATCAACTCATTTGGCCGTGAGGTGCCACCCATGCCCCACTTACCTCTCCCAGTCAAGTAGGTCACAATTCAAACCCTGCTGATGGGCGATCTGTGGTGAAAGGTCTGTATTCTGTTGTAAAAATGAGACCGGACACAAGATGTTCCCAATTTCATACATGATCTACCTATTTTTAATTAGAACTCTTTAAAGTATGGTTGCTACTTTGTACAACTTAAAGATATGCCTGGTGAACAAGCGCAAAGGTGTTATTTGAATACTGTAACGTGATGATAGAATAACAGCCTCTACTTTGGAATAAGGCAGAGAGAAGAACCCATTCCACACTGAATTTTATAGTTAAAATAGCCAGCAACTTTTAAAAGTAAAGGTTTTTCTACATCAGTTAGATTTTGAATAAGAGAAAGCTTGACCATACCACCAGAAAACCATTTGCTTCACAGTAGGGAGGTATGCTTTTGCAGCTTCTCAAAATATCACACCAAAATGCCAAAGGTGAAGCACTCACCAGCCCCGCCACCACAGCTGGCCCCGGCTGACCTGCCCTCCCGGGCTCTCTAATTTTGCCTCAAGGCTTCCCTGCCTTGCTAAGTGTGCAGCTGCACCCAGTTCTTCCAGGATCAAGCCTGTTGTTCACGAGTCTCCTGCAAGCCACTCTGATTCCAAACTTGAAACTGCCTAGTCCTGTGCTTGAACCCAGACTAAACAATCCACTTCCGCTGGCAAAATGCAGACTACATCCAACGCTTCAATTCAGTCCCTGGCTTTTCCTTCAGTGTGGGCCAGCAGGAAACAAACAGGAAGTGACTATGCCAACCACAGAGAAAGAAACACACGCCTGTCTGGAGCGCTACAGAACAGGATGCTTTTAGATATGAAGCCTGCCTTAGGAGCTCTCGTGGTGGTGCTCTGTGAGCAGTGTGTCCGAGCCAGTCAGCGGAGGGTCCTGCTTTTTGCCTGGACTTAATAGCACAGCACAGGTAATCCTTTATGCTGCTAAAAGCAGGAAAAGCAGTCCCTTATGTAGGAAATTTCTTACTATAGATTATCTCATAGGTCTGTCTGAAGTCCTTCTGAAAGTGTCAAGAACTACTTTCCAGTTAAAAGTAATGCAATCTCCCAATTATCTACAATTTAAAAGCAGAGACACTAAATAAGTAATTGACATGGTAGAGGCTGTCCTGATCAGGTGAGAGCATATCCTGGGCACTGACATGGGTTCCTGTGTTTGAAATCTTTGTACAAGAGTGTGGCCTAGCTCCAAATCAGTGACATTTGCCTCACCATACTGTTCATACTCCTGCATTGACCTATTCTTTGCCTAGTGGTTGTGAGAAGGAAAAAAGGACAGATAGGAGACCCAATGAAGACTAGAGAATTCAGTGGCAAGTGAGCAGAAATAGTTCTGGGGCAGAAAAACCTTTCCTAGAGAAGCTCACAACCTCGAAGTACAAAGCTTTGTGGTCCAACAGTTTACAGATAACTTAGGAAGACGAGCTGTGACCAGTGAGTCCTTATGCTGTCCATGGTTTGGGTGCTGAGTAAAGTCAGCACCACTTGCTCCCCAAGTCTTGAGAGAGCATACCGGTGCTCTCCAGGTTAGTTTTCAAAGGCAAGATGAGGTGTGTGTAGCAACCTTCATTTAATTCTACTAGTTGACAAACTAATCAAGTCTATTATCTTATGCAACAAAAACCATGGTCCCCAATAGGGCAATGGTCATTTCACTGCATAAAAGCAAGACTTCTTACACTGAGGTATAATTTACATGCAGTAAAATTCACTGGTTTTAGTGCACAGAATAGTTCTATGAATCCCCCCAAATTTCCTTATACTTCTCTGCATCCTACCCTTTCCTCCACTGATTTGTTTTCTGACCCAATAGTATTGCCTTTTTCTGAAAGGCATATAAGTAGAGTCATACAACGCATAGTTTGCTTGTTTTTTGCTAAAACAAACAAACAAATTTATTTTCTCACAGTTCTGGATTTATCAAGGTCTGAAGACACTCTCCTTGGCTTGTAAATGGCTGTCATCTCCCTGTATCTTCACATGGTCTTCTGTGTGTGTCTGTGTCTTGACCTCTTATGAAGACACCAATCCCGTTGGATTAGGGCCACCGTAATGGCCCCATTTCACTTTAATTACTTCTTTAAAGACTCTGTGTCCAAATACAGTCACATTCGGAACTACTGAAGGCCAAGACTTCAATAGGAATGTACAATACACAGCATTTTTAATACAATTTCCTTCACTTAGCATAATGCAGTTGAGGTTCAGCCACGGTGTTGAATGTATCAGTAGTTTGTTCCTTTTCACGAGAGCAGTTTCTTTAAGCAAAACAGCTTAGCAATCAATGACTGATTGGTCAAATGAAACAAAGTATGACCCAGATACACTGAACAGCAGAGTAAAACACAGGATGAACCTCAGCTTTCCAGGAAGCTCACAGCCTCGCTCTAGTTCCTGTATCAAACAGGATATGTATGTAAAATGCCTAGAGCTGCACTTAGCAGGCGCTCAAAAAGAAAAGGTCACCTTGTACGGCTGGACTAGGGAACACCATTCACAAACCACAATGTTAGGGTAACAGCAATAATAATTTGAGACTCAGTCAGTTGCATCAAATTAACTTTTAATGGTTAACCTGCCAAAGATACTCTTGACTCAGCTTCTTAAAACATAGTATTCCGAACAAAAAATAGATCAAGGCAAAGACTACTTTTCAGAAAAAATTTAAAACAAAAAAGCCCAGGTGGTAATCATGTGTGGAAACTCGGTGAACTGGGTTTGGGTGGAGTTCACAACTCCAACTAATTATCATGATCATGGCTAAGTCAGCTGAGGTCTGTCTGGGTTTCATTTTCCCTCAACAGCATCTTTTTCACAAAAGGAAGAAGTGTCAGTCAGGACTTGACTACCTACAGTATAATGTCCAAATAGTTGAGAACCAAAGTAACATCTTAAGAACCAACACTCTCCATTGTTGAGGCATATACAAGGTAGAGTAGATGTGTAACACTAGTATACTTTTAAGTAGAAAGATCATAAAGCACTTTGAGATTTCAGGGTAGACTAATATTCTAATTAGTTATTTAACTGGGTCATCATCCTTAATCCCCAAAGTTAATGTCTTTAAACAAAAAAGTATTTTTGTGATATGAAAGTATGCTATCACTGATTCTATCAGCCACCACACTCCTCCCCCTCAGAAGGTAACATGTTTTAAGTCTGTCAGGCAGTCTAAGGAGAATACAGGGAAAAATTGCCCAGTTCCCTAAAAGATCCTGTTAATAGGAGAGAATTTTATATAAACATATCTAGAAAGCATGACTAGGAATCAGATGAATCTATAACCACCAACATTTTTACTTTTGTAATCAATGCAACGAATTTAGCAACTTTTGTGGTTAGAGGAAATATGGTACCTGGTCACACCCATTTCAGGGATTCATTCTAAATACTAGTAAAGGCTAACATCTTTATGGTAAGCTGACCACAAAACTTTTCAAGCAGGGCACTTTTGAAAGTGAAAGGAGATGCTATTAATAATTGCACTGGAACAACAGGTATCAACCAGAAAATGGGGGTGATAATAGTCATGTAACTGTACAGTAAGAATAAGTTGGCAATTAAAATGGTAAATTTTATGATCTTTTTCAACAAAATGAACATATATACACACAAATAAATTGACCAGTAGTCCTTCCTGTAAGGTAAATATCTATATTTCCCCCTAAGATTCACTTAATTTCTGGAGTCTTAGAAAGTTAGCATCCAGGGGCTCGTCAGCGGCTCAGTCAGTTAGGTGTCCGACTTCAGCTAAGCTCATGATCCTGTGGTCCATGAGTTTGAGTCCCTCACTTGGTCTCTGTGCTGACAGCTCAGGCCTGGAGCCTGCTTTGGATTCTGTCTCTCTCTTGTTCTGCCCCTCCCCCACTCACACTCTGTCTCTCTCTGTCTCTCAAACATGAATAAATGTTAAAAAAAAATTTTTTTTAAGTTAGCATCCAAATTCAAAGGAATGCTTTCTTTTAGGCTGGGAATTTATCAGGTACCACATAAAACCCTATAACTTGAGTGCCTGAAAGTCAGACATGTGAGGTAAGAGAACTAATGTTGGTATTCCTAATCTTGTAAACCTATACATCCAGAATAAATTTCTAAAAATCTAAAATATCATTAACAGAAATTATGTGGAAGAAATAACACACTATTTCTTCTGATCTTGGGAAAGTCATTTATGCTTAATTCTTAGAGCTGTGACATAGAATACATGAATCTCTTACAGTGTAAGAGAAATCTATTAGTAGAAATCGGCATTTAGGGAACCCCTAAAACAAGACATGGTAACTAATTTATGAAGTGATTCTAAAATCTAAAATAATTTCTTCCATGTTAGGTTTGGAGGTCGTTATAGGGAATCACAGTAACACCAAAGAGCTCCATGAATCTTAACAACGGCACCACCAGGGGGAACTATAGGCCAAAAGGAACAAAGTTGTTCTACTGGGATGGGTGAGCCAAGAGTACACGCCAGCCTCTGCCTTCCTATGTGAAGATCCCAATCTTCACATCCACACCATTTGTTTTCCCATCCTAGGGCTTGTGCCTAATGGCATATTCTGGATTTTCAGCCATTTTTTTCATCCTGAATGTCTGCCATCCGCCCTGGTCACCGACCCTCCCATTTCCATTCCTTGTCTCCCTCATCTATACCTCCCTTGTCCTCTGCTGCAGACACTGGCCAACTCCACAGCTTTCCTACTTTTACATACTTCCTCCTCAAATCTCATACCATTTGCCTCGTCTAGCATGAACACTGCTATTTTAAATCAGTTATCTTCCAAATAACAACATTCTGTATAAGGCCTGTAGATAGGGATAGGGATAAGAATTATAATTTAAGGGTGCTTCAGTTGCGCTAAACTCTGAAAAGTGATTTAGTGCTATACATTCAACTTAGGGGGAAAATAAAAAAGATCTCCAGAAGAAAGCTTAAATAAAGCTTGAGGACTAAGGCCTACTAATTTCTCAGCATTTCTGCTCTAGCGGTCAAAGCTGTAGTTTATTTTATTTTTCCTTATTCTTTACGCCACATCCATACATGCCTACTTTGGATAGTACTTCCCATATTTGCCCTAAAATATTTTTGTCTATGTTAGATCCTTTAATCTTTCAATCCCATTGATTAAACTATTTTTGCAGCTTTAATTTGATAATTCACATACCATACGATTCACCCATTTACTCAGTGGCTTTAAGTATGTGCGACCATCATCACAATCAATTTCAGCATGTTTCACCACCCCAACAAGAAACTCTGTACCTAACAGCAGTCACTCTTTATTCCACACTCCTCCACCTCCACTCCAGGCCTAGGAAACATATAAGCTATTTTTTATCTGTAAAGATTTGGCCATTCTGGACATTTAAGTAGAACTGCACAATAAATGTTTCTTTGTGACTCCCTTCTTTCAGGGAATGATGACTGCAAAGTTCATCCATGTTGTAGCACATAGGAGTATTTCATTGTTTTGTTTTGTTTTTTCCTTCTGTAGTATTTTTTTTTTTTTTTTACAAATAGTTTATTGTCAAATTAGTTTCCACATAACACTCAATGCTCATCCCCATAAGGGTCCTCCTCTATGCCCATCCCCCCCTCCCCCCCACATCCATCAGTCCTCAGTTTTTGTCATCATTCAAGAGTCTTTCATGGTTTGCCTCTCTCCCTTTCCCCCACCATTTCCCCCCTTCTTCTCCCCCTTGGTCCTCCGTCAAGTTCCTCCTAATCCTCCTATACGTGCAAATATTTCATTGTTTTTTATTGCTGAATTATATTATATGGATACCAAATTTAATGTATCTGATCACTAGGTGACACGCATTTGGGATGCTTCTGTGTTTTGGCTCCTATGAATAATCCTGCTATGAATGTTTGTGTACAGGTTTTGTTTGCACATAGGTTTTTATTTCTCTTAAGTATTGTTATGAGTTGAACTGTTACCCCTCCAAAAAAGTTATGTTGAAGTCCTAACCTCAGATGTGACCTTATTTGGAAATAGGATCTTTATAGAGGTAATCAAGTTAAAATGAGATCTTTTGTCCTACTCTAATATTATTTGTGTTCTTATGCAAAGGAGGAGTTTGGACAAGAGACAGCAAGTGAAGACTGAGGGCTGTATGGACACATCTACAAACCAGGGAATGCCAAAGATGCTCAACAAACCCAAGAAACTAGAAGACACAAGAAAGGATAGAGAGAATATGACCCTGGCAACACTTTAATTTAGGACTTCCAGCCCCCCAGAACTGTGAGGAAAATTAGTATCTGTTGTTTTAAGCCTTGCAGTTATTGGTACTTTGTTACAGTAGCACTAGGAAATGAATACAGGAAAATACCTAGGAAATAGAACTGGTGGGTCATATGCAAAGTGCATGTCTAATCAATTGAGAAGATGCCAGACTGTTTTCCACAGCGGCTATACCAAATGATTGTTTTTCAGTAAATTATTAATGGTTTCAAAACCTCCCTCAAATACAGAAAGTAAGCTTTCTGTGGGTAACCGTGCCGTCCACAGGTAATTCTCGCTCTACTCTGACCAGGGTGACAGTCTTCTTTACCATTAGTTAAACCTTCCCATTCCCTTCAAAAAAGAGCAGTAACAAAGAGTGAAAACCCAGAAGGGGTATCTGGATTGGGCTGTGGCTAGGGATGCAGAATAATCTTAAAGACATCTAAACCCAAAGACAGTTGAAGAATAAATGGTATTAAATAGCAAGAAATCATTTTTAAAGGGAGGGTTTCCTAGCTAAGACAGGGAAGAAAAGAGGTTCCTGAAGGAAATGATGGCATTTTCTTTAGGGAAGGGAGATTGGCCACAGAGAGACTGAAGTCTCATCTCTGGAAAAAAGGGAACTGGCGTGGTCAAACAGAATACATCTTCTGGCAGAAACTTCAGAATTCTGAATTTCAGTTTGCTGTTGACCTAACAGAAGGCTCAACTCTTCTTCAAACAATAAAGTACTGTGGTCCAACAATGATGAAGTTATTTATCATTAATCAAATACCTGACTATTCTCAAAGAGGAAGAATAGAACCCTTTATGTAGTTGAGTAAATAAGATATATACACAAACAGATTGAGTGCCATGTCTAGCCAATAACACTTTTAATAGCCAATAAAGTCTGTAGAATTTAGATCTCTGCACAACTAAAAGATGCAGGCATACGAGTAATGATTTGGCTCTTGGCCATGTTATAAAAATTAGGGGTAGAAGCACATGCTAAAAAACGTTTACAATAAAACCTCGTAAAGATCACTTTGTTTGGTTACCAATAACCTATTTTCACTTATTTCACATACACTGTCCACTTTTTCACAGCCTCATAGAGAAAAGTAAAGCAGAATGGGCAAGGAATGTTAGAGAAATGCATTCTAATATCCTGGGCTAACTACTGCTGCTACCGACAGGAAAACAGAGGACAGAGCAGGTCACTCAAAAAGCACAAATGCCTGGGATTACTTCATGAAGGGAGAAAGGGGAAGGAAGAACCCCCTGTAAGTGTCACAGTGCAGTCACTGATGCCCCAAATTGGTGAGCCTGAGTCCTTAGGGGCTCCTAGTTTACGTCCCTTAAAAGGAAGATAATAATATTGTACATTTCAGAATACGTTTAGAATACAACATGAAGCAGATAAAATAAAATTGAGCCGACTGATTATCTCCAATAAGACATCCTTTTATTTTCCTTCTTCCCAACTTTCTCCCAGTCAATGACTAAGTCTGGTCTGGAAAGAAAGGACTGGAACAAAGGAATTGTTCAAGAAACTCAGATCTGAAATGCTGGAATACTTGTTCAGTGTTGGAAGAGCATGGGAAACACTGAAGTCTAGATAATTTTGTTTATTTATCTGGAAAGACTCTAAATAAATTGACTTTACACACCATCTCTATAGAAATTTATCCCCTCCCTAGCATGCTTTTACCTTCCTACAACAAAAACCTTATTATCCTTTAGATCAACAGTTCTCAGAGTGAAGAACCCCAAGCAGCAGCAACCAAATCATCTGAAAACACCTTAGAAATGCAAATTCTCCGACCACACCCAGGTCTACAAACTCAGAAACTTCAAGGATGGGGCCAGCAATCCGGAATAGACCAAAGTCTCCCTCCAGGGAATTCTGATGCTTACTAAAGTTTTACAATCACTGCTTTATATAGTATGAATGTGAAAGGCATAGGGTTTTTGATTTATAGAACAAAATGATTCTTTAAGACTGAAATGACAAAAGGGAATAGGGTGAGAAAGTCCCTTATGTAAACTGTGCTCAGAAACCCTGTCCTTTCCAGATTAAGGCCCAAGTATAACACTTAGCAACCTCTAATAAGTAGTAGTATAAACATGGTACCTTCCAGATGTTTCAGGAGAGCCCTGCTGCTATTTCCATGAGCAGATATCAGAACGGTTTTGCCGCTCAAGACTTCAGGAGCAATCCTTTCGTTCCAAAAGGGAAGGAGTCTCTCCAGAACATCCTTTAAGCTTTCAGACCGTGGCAGCTGATCGACAGGTACGTCGCACACTTTATACCTCCTGTCATTGTAGATTTCATGGTAGTAAGGGTGAGATTCGTCGATGGGTGGTGGGGTCACACTGTAGCTTCTCCTCCAGAGCCTCACTTGTTCTTCACCATGATTCAAAGCCATCTGCTCCCTGTTGAGACTGATCAAAGCTCCGTAGTGACGTTCGTTTAGACGCCACGAGCTTTCCACCGGAACCCATTCCTGCCCTAGCTCTTCCAGGATCAGCCAGGCTGTGTGGATGGACCGATTAAGAATGGATGTGAAGACAAGATCAAACTCAAAGTTCAGCGCTTTGAGTTGCTTGCCACAGTTCCGAGCTTCCTCCATTCCTTCACTGTTAAGCTTCTGGTCCACCCAGCTGCAAAACCGATTCTCTTTATTCCAAGCGCCCTCTCCATGTCTTAACATAATCAGTTTGTACTTGGACATGCTGATGGCCGGGCTTCCCTAGCACTTTCAAATGAGCCAGTGTTCAATGACAGCAATACATCTAGAAAGAGAAGGAACAAAAAGCATGTTATGGTCTTCATTCAACTGACTATCTGGGAACGGAAGCGTAACTTTACAACATATACGCCATGGCACATACAGGCATATTCTACAAATAATTAATTACAGGGAACCTAGTCGATTTGACGTTTCGGACAGAGGGACAGTATCTTAATTGTATGATGTGAAATAACAGAACATGTCATTCTAATGGCATGCTGCATTTCCACCAGATAAAAAGGCAGTCTGTGCTTACAGAAGAGAGGATTTAATAGAATGAGTTATAGATGTCTAAACAGATGACTAGTCGCTGGCAACTCCCAGCTCCTAGCAGCTGACTCCAGGTTGAAGGCATCCTTCTCACTCTGTTTTTCCTCTGGTGGAAAAAGCTATATTTACCAGTCTCCTCTTATTAAGGAAGTTAAACATGTTAATTCAATGAACCATGGTATTTGCCTTGTCTGTAAATCACTAATCAGTGGCAACTAGCTCTTCAATGCCACAGGTGACACTACATATAAGAAAATCTAAGGTTCAACATTCAAACTCTAAAAGTGATTTAAAATAACATTAATGCTGAATACAGTACTCACCTAAATAATCTCTCATCTGCCTCAAAACAAAGCTTTGGGCAGGCATAAATCCTGATGCAAAATAACCTATCAAATGCGGGCAGCCGTAGAAGGGATGCTGCCTGGAGAAACAGATAAGCAGGAGCAGGTCTGTAGAAGCGGGAGGAAGCTCACTGATAAGGAGGCCCTGCCTCCTCTGCCCGGCACAAACCGGCCACCTCTCAGCGGAAGAAGAATCTGGGAAAGTGGGACAGACAACCTGATAGTGTTTCTGAACTCCCTAAGTTAGGCTGCTGCCCCAGAGGTGTGCTGGGCCCACTCTGTCCCCTGGACCATCTGCTGTTTTGGCTGCGTCAGGCTGTCCCCGCCCTCTGTGCAGTGGACGTACGTCTGCTGACAAACGCTGCTCGCCTCCCATGCCCAGGTTCTCCACTCCCACCCCGGGCTCTTCCACGCGGGGGGAGCAGACGTGATAGGACCATCCGGGCTTGGTCTTCTGCTGCTCTTGGCAGCTTCCATTAAATGGAGATTTTCTGTCCCACTTAATCTGTGATTCACTCACAGTTACATAACAGTCAGTGACAAAGTTAACTGGAATCTAGGTATCTAGTTTCTTCCTTTCGTTAGTAATTTCCAGAGATTCTGAAAGGGGAAAAAAAAGCCTTTCAAACAAGGCTTCTTCTTCTTGCAAGAGAAGCCAAACTGACGAGGCCCTGAGGGAGGAAGCAGATCGAGGTAATCTGCAAGTAGCTGGAAGACTAGGGCAGCTAGGTTTATGGCTTCCCTTTCTTGTCAAGCATCAGGTTTGAAGCTTTAGTGCACCTGAAGCAGGAAGCATCTGGAAGAGACTGGGCTGAGGCAAAGGTAAGTCACAGAGCTGAGAATTTCTGGAGGAAGAGGGATGCCTCTATCCTCAGCCCAGAGGGGCATCGGCATGGCAGAAGAACAGAGAATGGGATGACAAACATCTGGGCAGTGCCTTGCTGTGTGATTACTGGTGCCTAGGAGCAGAATAATCACGAAGCTAATGAGCTCAAGTTTCAGGATCCTTCACTTGAACAAACACTGTCTAAGGCACTGGCAGAGACCAAATAATGAAGGTGTGTGTGTATGAGTGTGTGTTTAATATGCAAAAGAAAGACATTTTTATATTGTTTCTTCAAAGAGCCCCAATTCACCGAGTACTAGAAGCTTCTATCAGATCAAAAACTAGACCCAACCTCTTGTAACATTTATTTTTGTTTTTTAATGCTGGTAGAGAAGGGGGACGGAGAAAAGTGAAGCTATCAAGTGTTCCTCCACCTCAACCCTTACTTTGACTTGTCAAGCAAGAAGCCTCCTTAGGCTAATAAAGCTATTTTCCCTTCAAATGAAAAAAATGGTATGATGCTCAGTCAGTTGAGCATCTGACTCTTGATTTCAGCTCAGGTCATGATCCCAGGGTCATGGGATTGGGCCCGGCATCAAGCCCCACATCGGGCTCTGTGCTGAGTGTGGAGCTTGCTTAAGATCCTCTCTCTCCCTCTGCCCCTCTCCCCTGCTCATGCTGTCTGTCTCTAAAACATATATTTTAAAAAGGGGTATGATGGACAAACTCTGTAGGCAGAAGCACTTCTCCACTGCCTTTGATTATGAACTATACCAAGAGAATAAAAAATATTTATAGCAATAACATCATGAACATTCAGGCACTTACTACCAAGCTTGCAGTATTTTAATCTGCTATATTTGCTTACTCTGTTTAAGAAATAAAACAATTTCTCTGTCCCTCCACCCCCAAAATATATACACTAGAGCAGAGAAACAGTACCACAGCCACAAAGACTACACCCCCCTCCCTCTGGTGTACAGGGGTGAACACAGGACAAAGTGGCAGATTAGTGCATCTATCTTGGGTATATTAAGTCACTTTCTTCCTTCCTCCTTGCTGCTATCAACTGACTTCCCTGAATACTTACAGGGGAGCTGTTGAGGTTTAAAGTTTAAGATTTTAATCATCATGGGGGGGGGGACGCCTGGGTGGCTTAGTCGGTTAAGCGTCCGACTTTCGCTCAGGTCATGATCTTGCGGTTCGTGGGTTCAGGCTCCGCGTCAGGCTCTGTGCTGACTGCCAACTCAGAGCCTGGAGCCTGTTTCAGAGTCTGTGACTCCCTCTCTCTCTGACCCTCCCCTGCTCACGCTGTCTCTCTCTCTCTGTCTCTCTCTCCTAGAAATAAATAAAAATATTTAAAAAAAAAAGATTTTAATCATCATGGGAGCTGGTATACCAAGCGTTTACCAACAAACACAGAAACACACATGCTGGGCCACAGGCATGATGGGAACTATGGAAAACTGTAGGGAACATGTGTGCTTCTCCGATGGACGTGACTCTTGTGCAAATGGACAGAGCTTTTGTATAACCTGGTCTCACTGAACTAAGGGTCCCACTCTTACAGCCTTTCTGGAGAACACACAGGAGGGACTCCTCAAAGCAAACACTGGACAGAATGTAAGACTTGAAGTCAGGCCACAGAGAACCTATGGACTCAGTTTTGTCTTTAGGGTAAATAAACGTCTTCTTTAAAAAACATAAAAATGGTCATTTCAGGGGGCACCTGAATGGCTCAGTTGGTTAAGTGTCTGACTTCAGCTCAGATCATGATCTCATAGGTCATGAGTTCAAGCCCCACGTCGGGCTCTGTGCTGAAAGCTCAGAGCCTGGAGCCTGCTTCAGATTCTGTGTCTCCCTGTCTCTCTGCTCCTCCCCTGATAGCTCTCTCTCTCTCTCTCTCTCAAAAATAAATACTAATATTTTTTAAATGGTCACTTCAGTTCTTAAAAGTTCATATAAAAATAAAAGGGGTAGCTACTACTTAGCTCCTCCATGTTTCTGTGAGGATGAAGACTGGGGTTCCTGGATCTTCTAATTTTCAAAAACACCAGAAATGTACTTAAAAAAATTTTTGTGAGGCAGAGAGGGAGTGGGAGGGTTGTGAGCAGGGGAAGGACAGAGGGGTTGAGAGAGAGAGAGAGAGAGAGAGAGAGCAAGCGCGAGCGGGCATTAAGCAGGCTCCACGCTCAGTGCAGAGTCCGATGTGGAGCTCAGTCCCACAACCCCGGGATCATGCCCTGAGCCAAAATCAAGACTCAAGAGTCAGATGCCCAAACAACTGAGCCACCCAGGTGCCCCAGAAATGCACATTTTTATGTGAAATCTGATATTAATACTGGTGACTAATTTAAATACATTTTAAAAACATGAACTAAACAAAATGTGTCTGGAAGTTAGATGGAGTCTGCTAACATATGTACCATGACTTACAGAGAACTCTCCAGGCCACAGATGAGTGACGAGGCCACCATACCCCAGGAGAAGGTCAGTCCCCCAGCCTCCAGGCTCCAGTCCCAGCTTTCCTCTGCCTTGTCCAACACCCTCTAACTCCCACATGTGCTGCGCTCCTTGCCCCTGACCCTCCTTCACCAAAGCCCTGGCCAGTGCCCCACAGAGCCTCAGCTCTGTAATCAAACTTCCACTCAACTTTGGACTCTTCCTGGAATGCTTCCACCAGCTCTGAGCTTTAACCATGCTGAAAATGAACTAAAGCAAAACTACCTCTCCCAGGTGTCTGCTTCCCCCTTGAGTCGGGGGTGCTTCTGCCTAAAGTCCTGGGACACGGGCAGCTAGGGGCCAGGCAGAGTCCTACTCCCTTTCAATCCAGACCAAATGCCTCCACCCCCACCATCTTTTGGGGGAGGGGAGAAGCTCTGATTCTGAGAGTCTTGCTATAATGAGATGTAGCTCTCTTGCCTTCATTTATTAACTGCAAACTTCCTGAAAAGTGAGCACCCTATTTAAAATCCTCCATCACTTCCTGTTGGTCTTAGGATAAAGTCCAAAATCCTGAACGTGATTTGCAAGGCTTTGGTTTTCTTTTACTTCCTTGAGCATGTCACGTTCTTTCTTCCTTCAGCACCCTTGCACATACTGTACCCTACCCAGAGCCCTTGCCCTGCATCCCCTCCCCTCCACTGCCACTTTGGTCCCACCCAACTGGAGGTAACCTCTACTCACCCTTTAGATCAGCTGTGTCCAATCACAATACACTGCAAGCCACATATATCATTTTAGGTTTTGTAAAAGTCATATTAAAAAGGGAAAAGAAATAAATGAAATTAATCTTAATAATATATTTTATTTAGGGGCACCCAAGTGGCTCAGCCAGTTGAGCATCCGACTCTTGGTTTCAGCTCAGGCCATGATCTCACAATTTTGCGGGTTCAAGCCCCACATTGGGTTCTGTGCTCTACTTGGGATTCTCTCTCTCCCTCTCTCTCTGCCCCTCCCCCACTCATGCTCTCTCTCTCAAAATAAATAAACTTAAAAAATGTATTTTATTTAACCTTATAGATTCAAGATACTATTCTAACATACAATCTATATACAATTATTAATGGGGTATTTTACATTCTTTATTTTCATAGTAGGTCTTTGAAACCTGATATGTATTTTATACTTAAAGCATATCTCAATTTGGACCAGCCACATTTCAAAGGTTCAATAGCCACATGTGACCAGTGGCTACCATATTGATAAGAACAGCTTAAGAGCTTAGTTTAAGGGTTATTTCCCCTAGGTCAATGGTTCTCAAACTTGAATTTACATCAGAATCGCCAAGAGAAGTGGTTAAAACAGAGGGCTGGGCCTCATCTCCCAAGGCCTGACTGAGGGCATCTGGGGCAGGCCTGAGAATCTGTATTTCTAACAAGCTCCCACATGATACTGACATCCTGCCAGTCTGAGGGCTGTGTTTTGAGAACCTCTGCTCTAGGCAGACTCCTCTGCCTTTCCCCCTTTCACCTATTGGGAAGTGGTCAGTCCTGCTTGGTACACACTGTTGAAGTGTTATGGAAACTGGTCTGGATCACCCCGCCGAAGAACCAAGTGGCACTCGGAGATCTTGGAAGGCAGGAAGTATATTTTACACTGGTGGGAAAGTGATCAGAGGAGATCACTCTCCAGAGGTCTGATCCCAGAGCATAAGCAGAGGGGACAATTTATAGTCTGTTCGCTCCCGGCAAGCGGGGTGGGAAGGAAAACCCTGAAGGAGAGTCTTTGGGCAGGGACTGGAATTCCCCTTTCAGTCCTGCCAGCCATCTTACCACAGATTTTTCCCTATCAGAAGCACCCTGCTCTACAACACTGGGTACAGTTGTGACGGGCCACTTGTGACAGATTACTTGTATAGTAGGCACTTAGTAGGGAGGTGTGTTGACGGAACCAAAGTCAGTTCGACAGAGGTGATTACATCGTGCTAAAGAGCCTAAGGCTTGACCATTTTAGCGGTAACTGCCAAAGTAAAAAACACTCAGTTGGCAGGCCCGAGGGGTTAGGAAGCCTGAATTCAAGAATCACAGTGTATTTAATGGCAAAGCCAGAGCCAATAACAATCATCCATTACACTTCCGTATCCTTAACAGTTTAATATATTTATTAATGCTCATATCTCCAGAGAGGAGACTCCAACGGACCATATTACACCATAGGTTAAGTAACTAGAATTCAAATAAAAACTTGAAAAAAACAAAAAACAAAACCCAACCAACCAACCAACAACTACGTGGCAAATTAGAACTACAATCCACACCTTCTGCCTCTAATACCTGTGCTCTTTCTCCTCACCACGAGAGACTTCAGGGTCTGGGTTTTTGGGTATTTAGGCTCGCTTGGCTTCACTTCACAGGAGCACCTCCAGTCACGACTTGTCCTTCCAAACCCAGGCAGTCATTTCATAAAATGCGTACAAACAAGGTGAGTATGAAGGAGGGTTCAGCTTATGACTGCTCTTGAGAAAAACCTCAAGGTACAAAGTCAAGTGGGCAATTTATAGAGAGGTCCCATACCACAAATATATGCTCCCCACTCTCAGATTAACAACTATTTTTTAAAAATCAAGCTTTGTGTTTCGGGTTGTGTTTGGTAAAGCTAACCACTCTGGAGTTGGTTGTGAAGGTTCCTCATTTATCCCTCGGCAAGGATTATCAGCACCTGAATAAAGCACCAATTTTAGTCAATGATTTACTTCATTCCAAAAGGGGCTACACAGGTCACTGAATTAGCAAACCCCAAGGTTTCTTCCTTTTAAAGTATGGTAATGCTCAAGGAAAAAATTTACTAAACAAATAGATCTTTTATATGCTTCTGTGTCTCCCCTTCTCACCCCTCCCTCTTCACAGTTTCCTGTCCTTCTGGCCAATACTTATTTAGTCCTCCGACACCTAACCTGCGCCTTGACCACTCGACTGAACTGGTGTCTCAAAAAAGATGCTAATTAGTCATTTCTTATTAAGTGAAATCTATCTTCTCTCAGGACTCACAACACTTTGGTCCCTTTGAAACTGACTACTTCGATCAAGGGGGCACAATTATTCTAAGATTTCAGGGCTGCTTTTCTCTCAGCTCTTCTGTTTGTTACATCCTTGTCTGGAGTCTGTACACCATGAAAGTTTGAATGGCTTACCATTCTCCATATGCACCTGTTCCCTTGCTTCTTCTCATTATTCCCTTAGGCTAGAATTCCTTTTTCTTTTTCTATAAATCGGAGTCTTGAACATCTTTCCATGTGATGATGAAGACAGCATGTGATATCACAGCAGCTAATATTCATGGAGGGCTCACCATGTGATTTGGGACTATTTGAATCCTCAACCACCATTCTATGGAGAAGATTCTAGGATTACTTCCATTTTATAGATGCAGAAACTTAGGTGGAAAGGTCAACTTGTCCAAGGTGACAGAGACTGTAAATAGCAGAGCTGGCAATCAGTCTCGGGCAGGCTGGAGCCCAAAGCCTATCTTTGCACCTTGAACCACTCTGCTACACTGCCACACAGACATCCAAGGCTCTCCTCAGTCCTTGGAAACCCAACTTTACTCACCACTTGAATCACATTAAAATGGATGATTTACAAATTGACAGCCCCAAACGTTCCTCTGTCTCCCCAGTCTGGTCTAATGATTCATTCTTTAAACATGTGCTGCAAACCCCACTTGAGCATGACATAAAGCTAGGACTGTGAGGAGTACAGGATCCAACACAGATAGGTCTTCAAGGAACTGATGGGGATAAAGGATGTGTGTGTGTGTCACTAAAGCAGAAAGGCATCCACACCATAAGAAAGCACTTCATTCATAAGGGAGATTAAAAAAAGACAAGTTATTTCTGAGTAAAGCTCATGGACATGGCACTATTTAAGCTGGATTTGGAAAGATGTTCAAGACTCAAGAGTTATAGAAAAAGCAAAAGGAATTCTAGCCTAAGGGAATAATGAGAAGAAGCAAGGGAACAGGTGCATATGGAGAATGGTAAGCCATTCAAACGGGATGGAGTATAGATAGGGTGACCACATTTCCTGCTTTGCCTAGAACAGTCTTGCTTTAGGCCTGTTTCCCTAACATAACTATTATAGGACCCCTTTCACACCTGAGTGCCCCATTTGGAAAATTATATGATCCCCATCCTAAGTATAGGGTCTAACAAGGAAGTAGGAGGAGATTAGCCTAGAAAGATAAGATTGAATAGTGGCCCCAGAAAGGTTTTGTGACGAAGATACGTTCTTCTAGAAGTATTGGGACATCACTAAAAGTTTAATAACATGTATTTTAGGAGGATCAGGCAGCATTTACAAACACAATGAGATGGGAAAAACCACTGATATGAAAACTTGGGAGGCTTTTGTAATGATTTGGGTAATATATAATGGAGACCTGGACCAGAATAATGACTGTTGAGATGGGATGCAGGAGATTAATGTGAAAGACAGTACAGCTTAGCTGAGGTGTCGACAACTTTTTCTGTAAAAGGCCACATAGTAAACTTTTTAGGCTCCTTGGGCTATATGGCTTCTGTTGCAATTACTCAATCCTGCCATTGTAGCTGATAGCAGCCATAGACAGTTCATAAATGAAGCTTCATCCCAATAGAACTTTATGTATGGACATTGAAATTAGAATTTTATATAATTTTCATATATGTGAAATATTGTCACTCTTTGATTTTATTTCAACCAGTAAACAATGTAAAAACTATTCATAGCTTGTGGGCTGTACACAAACAGGTGGTAGACCAGAAGGCCTTAGTTTGCTGATCCCTGGCCTAGCTGGATACCATACTCAGAGCCACTGATCATATCAGCATTTTGAAACTTTAAGCATCCTGTCATGGAATAATCTCAGAATTATTAAATCACCTGATTTTATTCTTGGCCAGAATCACAAGTACCTTGAGTAATGAAACCCCATTCATAATTGTAGTTATTGCTCACAGAATACTGAACCCATTTAAATCAGTCTGAGGAGCTTACTTTTGCTTAACTGATGTAATTCATAATGGGTTCAAGGTAAAGTTACAGAAAAAATATATTCATGGTATTAACCAATTTCAAAAATAGGCTGTTTTGACATGCTTTACTTCTCTTAGACTATCTTCTACATAAATTGCCATAGTGTCTTGCACTTCAGGTGAATGTACACTGGCTTGGGAATACAAGCTGAGCAACTGGCTCAGTAGTAGAGCAATAGGTGATTCAAAGGAAACATGCGATGCAGGTGACATCTTTTCAAAGACTTTTTGCTATATGTAGGTATAGAAATTCCATCTAAATTGCCTGTAGAGCAAAAAATATTCTTTCCATAAATGCCACCATAAAACTGAAGTTATCTTATTTATTTTTAAATGTTTATTTATTTTTAAGAGAGAGAGAGTCAGTGGGGGAGGAGCAGAGAGAAAGGGAGACACAGAATCTGAAGCAGGCTCCAGGCTCTGAGCTGTCAGCACAGAGCCTGATGCGAGGCTTGAATCCATGAACCATGAGTGAGATCATGACCTGAGCTGAAGTCGGATGCTTAACCGACTGAGCCACCCAGGTGCCCCTATTTATTTATTTTTTTTAGAATTAGCGTCCTTTTAGCAAGGCAAGCCTGGAGAGAGCAAGTAGGTAGGGGGCTGATGCAGATACATGGCCCCACATTTACTGAGGTTACTACTACATTTCCAGGACCTTAGGTACTTTCAACAAATGTAGCACAACCATCTTGCTACTGCCTCCTACTCCTGCCTTTCATTAAGCACATAATTTCACCTACCTCCCCCGCCAACCTCGATAACTGAGGCTCGTCCTGTCTTCCAAGCTAATGCTGCTGAGACATTGCTGCTTCCCTTCCTCAGGTGTTTGAAAAGTAATGATGTCTAATACTCTAGTATAACAACTCATGAGTGGGTGGGGAAAATTATAGGATAAAGACGAGTCTAAAAACGTAGTTTGTTTTCTGCTTCCAAAAACTGAGTAAGCAATGTGATCAATGATATAATGTTGAGGTAATATAAAAATAATGGATACAGAAGGGCACCTGGGTAGCTCAGTCAGTTAAGTGTCTGACTCTTGATTTTGGCTCAGGTCATGATCTCAGTTTGCGAGTTTGAGCCCTGTCCCTCTCCCTTCCTCTCTCTCTACTCCTCTCCTACTCATTCTCTCTCGCTCTCGCTCTTCTTTCTCAAAATAAATAAATAAATAAATAAACTTAAAAAACAATATGGGATACAGAGCCAGGGTTGCTTTGATCAAAAGATTACCCTTAATTATTAGCTTTTCAAATGCTACTCTCAACCACTCAGATGTCTTTCCTAGTCCAAACCCCCCACTGCATAGCTTTGAACAACTCTTAACCTAACTCTATAGGAATCTAACTCTCTAGAACATAGGCTGGCTGCATTTGAAGACAGAAAAAACAGAGGTTAGCCATGTTTCTGATAAATTAAAAAGGAACTGTTCTTAAGGGAAATGAAATCCAGAGCTTGGTTCTTGGAAGTCTCAACAAAATATTCTTTCCCCCAAACCAAGCTCAATATTAAAAGTTCAAACATGTACCTAAAAGTACCTTGTTTTCCACCATCTATTGCTTTCCCTAAAGCTTTACAGTAACTTTTCCATTTGTATTTGTAATCTAAGGGCTCCTCTCGGCCAGGAGCAAATGCTATCACTTCCAGGTGTTTGGCAGGCTTTATGACTGTCAGTCTCCAACCTTACATCTCCCAGCAGCCCCCACTGATCACTTGGTACCCTGTAGCAAACCCCAGCAGGGAGACCCCTAGTCACAGGGAAGAGGTCTGCATCCGTAATGAGATGAGTGTTTGCCTGGGGCATGTTGCTTGTTCCGGCCTGCAAACACTGATGAGCACAACACCCACTCAGGACACCTCCTAACTATGGTTACTTATTCCCCCAGGATAATAGCTTTTGTCAACACAAACAACTCCCACCAAATCCCAGAAGTCTGAAGTCAAGAAACCTGGGACCTTACTCCCAGCTCTGCTACTTATTGACAGCATGATATTGACCAAGTTATTCAAATTTTCTGGACCTCGGGTTCCTTATCCACAAAGATAAGGATAACTGCTGTTCTCAAGGGGCTATGAGTGAAACTAAATGAAATTATGGTTAAGCACCCGGGCCAGAGTGAGAAGTATTCTGGGTTGAACGGAGCAGACTTTAACTAACCAAGACTGTCACAGACCTCAGGCCCTTGAAAGTGAGCCTACCTGGGGCGCCTGAGTGGCTCAGTCGGATAAGCATCCGACTTCGGCTCCAGGCATGAGCTTGCGGTTCGTGGGTTCGAGCCCGGCATCGGGCTCTGTGCTGACTGCCAGCTCAGAGCCTGGAGCCTGTTTCGGATTCTGTGTCTTCCTCTCTCTCTGACCCTCCTCTGCTCACATTGTCTGTCTGTCTCTCTCTCTCTCTCAGAAATAAATAAAAAAATAAAAACTAAAACATTAAAAAAAAAAAGAAAGAAAGTGACCCTACCTTCCTGAGGTATGTGCAGAAGTAAAAGCTGGGAATAAAATAAAACGAGGGGCACCTGGGTGGCTCAGTCGGTTAAGCATCCGACTTCGGCTGAGGCCATGATCTCACAGTCTATGATTCTGAGTCCTGCTTTGAGCTCTGTGCTCAGAGCCTAGAGCCTGCTTTGGATTCTATGTCTCCCTCTCTCTCCCTCTGTCCCTCCCTCATGCTCTGTGTTTCTCTCTCTCAAAAGCAGATTAACATTAGAAAAATAATAATTAAAAAAAAATTTAAAAACCAAAGTAAAATGAGGGCAGGGGTAAAGAGGCAAGGTTAAATTAGGTAGTGGAAGGAGAAATGCAATCAAATGTGTGTATTGGGGGTGTGGGGAGTGGATGATAATATCCAGCTCTAGAAACATAAGTTTCTAGATAAGATATTAAGCCGTATGCTTAATGACAATAAAAATATGGAGCTCTAGAAACATACAAGATATTAAGCAGTATGCTTATGACAAAATATCCAGCTCTAGAAACACACAAGATATTAAGCAGTATGCTTATGACAATCAAAATGCTTTAGTTAAGTGGCTCACATTTACGTCTTACAAGTACATTTTTTTCAATATTTGTAGCCAAATTTCAATGTGAGAGTATCATTAAGTAATAGTTGTAGTCTTATTTCTCCATGTAAACATCCTCTCACACCAGATTTCATTCCAAGGATGTTCAAGAGACCTGTTGCTTCAAATGTTTGTGTGTCCTCTGTTCTCTGAGCACCAGGCCCACAAAAATGAAGGCACGGCTGAATTTAGATGTACCAGTCATTACTTAAAATGAAATGTGCCACTTAATTTCACCTAACTGTAGAAGGCAAAAGAGGAAGAGAGACTGGAAGATCTGCCCAAACACTAACAGCGGTTACCTCTGAGCAATGGAATAAAGGATGACATTTTCTGCCACATTATACTCTGTACAATGGTCATTCTGTACAATGACCAAATTTTCTACAATGATCCATTGGGTTTGGTTTAAACAGGAACACAAAAGAATGAGTACTACCCTTTGTAGATGGGAACTTTCATTTGCTAACAGATTGGCCCAGAATTTACTGCTATGACATTTTTGCTTATGTACTTGTGCTGGAAAATGTCTAATCATCTTCATTTTAAAACGGGCTTTGAACACAGGCATGGCCCTCGGAAACAATCCACTGCAATATCAGCTTTTTAACGATGCAAAAACTAAGAGGGTTGAAATGATTTGTTGAAGATCACACAAATAGCAACAGCTTCATGACTAAAACCTCGGTGTCCTGACTTCCAAGTGAGAGCTCCTTCCATTACACCAGATGTTTGAGTTACACTTCTCTAAAGTCCCACCAATATGGGGATTAGGGGGGGCACTTGTGGTGAGCACAGGGTGATGTATGGAAGTGTCGAATCACTGTATTGTACACCACACCTGAAGCTAAGGTAACACTGTATGTTAACTAACTAGGATTAAAAATAAAAACTGAACATAAAAGAAAGCCCACCACATTTGAAGGCCATCTGTGGTGTGTTGAGATGCTACAGGAATACACGGATGGATAACACCTAGTCCCTGTCCTCAGCGGGGAGAGTTTTAAAACAAAGTACAAACTGAACTCATTACAGAAAACAGTACCAGCTACTGGTGAAAGACGGCATTTGATATTTTTCCTCCAAAAGTCTACACTCAGTCAGTCAACACTCTGGTACCAGTCACAAGCTGTAAATCCTCCATAATTTGGAAGGCAGGCAGTGGGGGAAGAGAGTTATAATAAGTTAGCAAACAACCAATTATCCTTTAACTTTACTTTTTCTGAGTAACTGTGAACTTTACTTCCATCATGCATTCCTGTTGCCCTTCTCTAGTTATGCAGCCCCCATCTCTTTCAAAGGAGAAATATGCTTACTTTTTTTCTTTCTTTTTAAAAAAATTTTAGCGGTTCTAAGAACCTATGATTGAGCTCGTTTTGAGAGCTACATGAAACCACTGCAGATAGTCACCTCTTTCTCCTTCCCTGACATTCAGTTTTTTTCTATCTCCTTAGACTTTTAGGGCCAGGTCTGCCATTGTCCTAAACACAGGGGCATGGCTCTGAAGACACCCCAGCTTGTTTCCAGAACCCCGACTACTGAAGGGGCTCCGCCACACTGTGCCTCCTACGTCCAGGAGAGAGGAGTTCATCACTCCCTCCAACTCCTGTTTATTCTTGCCGTCGAGACACCACTACCAAAGGGGAGTCCTCCTCTCAGCTGACAGAGCTGTGACTCCCACAGGGGCACATTCTGAGAAAGGAACAGCTGAGAGGGACCTTGGGGAGTAAGTGAGGGTAGGAACTCAAGGGGCGGACGAGCGAGCGCCAGATTCTCCCTAAAGACGGAATCCCGGGAGTAAAGAACTGGCCTTCCTGCCCTCAAATTAAAACACCGCATCACTGAAAAACGTTACGGTTCGCAGCAGCAAAATTCGAAAACAAAACCACTCACCTGCAAGGAGGCCACCAGCAGCAGCCGCCGCCGCAGCTCCTCGGAGCCGCCAAGCAGCCAACTCCTCCTACAGCTCATCACCGCCGCCGGCATCGACGCTCTTTTCTAGCTCAGGAGCCAGAAGGGGCAGGTCCTAGCGCTCTGCCTATTGGAGGGTCGAACTGTCATTCATTTAAGGCCTCGCCCCCTTCCCGGGATCAGGTCCGGGTCTTTTCCGCTTTCCAAAGCGCAGCGGGGCAGAAGGCGAGGCATTGATTGGCTCTCTGCGGAGACGAGCATACTCGCAGACCAGTAAGGAGCTGACTTCGACGCCATTGGGCGGACCTGGGCCTGGGGAAGTAGGAAAAAAAGCCCGCAAAGCTGGAGTACTGCCTCGGCGATAGAAACCCTTAGGTTTGGGAAGAGACTAAACCGTTGAGGTGCTGGAAGGCGTTTCGGGTCTCAGATGAAATACCTGCCAGTGTAGAGAAGTGTCCGCGGAATACTGGAAGTGATGAGGTGATACCTTATTTTACTTACGGAAAATTGCATCCTGGGGATGAAGGTGGGAGTCCTCGCAGACGAAAAGCTCCTGCTTTCCTCGCTGTTTGTCAGACTTAGATCTTGCTTTAAAAGCAAAAGTCTTTAAAGTGCCGGACTTATGGGTAGTAACTCTTAGTACGTTAATAAGGACTCCCCTTAGGCACTTCCCCGACACGCTTTTGGCTGGAGAAGAAAAGTGATAGGCGGAATGCATGAAAAGCTTCTAGAACGGTTGGAAGGCGGATGGAGTGGAAAGAGGAGGAGAATTGTAGATTGGGAGGCCAGTTACGGAACAAGAGAAACCCATGAAAATACCCAAAGCTCGGCACGAGGCCCTTTAAGCTCATCTTAGTAGGTTTGAACTAGCACATAAAACTTTGAAGCAAGTGTCAGAACTTTTGGGTGGGCAAGAAGGATAAGGAATGGTGGGTTTGCCTGACCGCTGGGAAATTGCCCTTCTTGATTTCTGGAAGCTGCCCGACCTACTGTTTGGAGTCCTCTTTTGACTTTTTCCTGTTTCATCCTCATAACAAGTTCAGTAGGTGTGTGGCCTCCAGGCATAAACGTAAGCCTAAATTAAACACAATTTTGAGATCATCTTTCCACATTTTTGACTGTGTGACGCACTATGTATTGAACTCATTATCACTCAGGCGTTTGTAGTTAGCTCTGCATATCATTTCTCTGTCTTTGAAGACAAGTATCAGTTCCTCCTGGGATCTCAAAGACGATGGCTTTACTTCTGGGAGAACGCAAATCCAAAGCCTGACAGGTTGCAGCAGGTGATAGGTCCCACCTAGTGATAGTTAGAATTTACCTTGCACAAGATTGACCATAATCAGGTCAGAGCAACTGGAGGAGTTAGCTTCCAGTCTTGACTCCCAGGAATGTAGCTTCTAAATCCTATACTCTTACTCACTTGTTTTTCCTCTTCTCTGTGCCAGATGGGGACAAAGTGAGGAAAAAGCTTTTCTACTGCAGTGTAACATCAACGCTCCCTACTCCATGCCCACCAACCCTACTGGAGTCTAAAGACAGCCATTCACATGTCAGAGTCTTACAGCATTTGACATTTAGGGATCCTTACTTAGGACTTAAGGACCCCTGCTCCTTGGGTTTGGTTTTACTGTTGTGGATACATACCCATGGACTGCTAGCTGGTCACCTAGAACATTAACAATACCGGACACCACTTGCATTTTAGAATCTTGTTGTACAGGTGAGAAACCTGAAGTTTAAAAGATTTACATTCACAATTATGTAGCAGGTTGGGGGTGGGGGGTGCAGAGCTGTGACAAGGATCCAAGGTTGCCAATTTATAATTCTGAGAATATGTTTCCTCTTCCACTGCCTCCCCCATCCCTCCCAAAAAGCAATAGTTTTTTTTTTAATTTTTTAAAATGTTTATTTACTTTTGAAAGAAAGAAACAGAGACATGAGTGGGAGAGGAGCAGAGAGAGGGAGATGCAGAATCTGAGCAGGCTACAGGCTCTGAGCTGTCAGCACAGAGTCCAGCATGGGGCTCGAACTCACAGACCATGAGGGCATGACCTGAGCTGAAGTCAGACACTTAACCAGGCACCCCAATAGTTATTTTTAATCAAGGTTACTAGTGTTAAAATTAAGACCAATCAAGAGAAATTTAATCCTGATACAGCAAGCAGTATAGATATGAAAGTAACTCAGTGTCACCATCCACTGCTTTGCTTCCGGCCACTTCAGTGTAGTCCCGTCTTCATCCAAACAAGAAATGAAAATGCAGTAATTTGGAGCACCTGGGTGGCTTACTAGGTTGAGCATCCAACTTTGGCTCAGGTCATGATCTCAGAGTTCGTGGGTTCAAGCCCTGTGTCGGGCTCTGTGCTGACAGCTCAGAGGCTGGAGCCTAGTTGGATTCTGTCTCCCCCTCTCTCTGCCCCTCCCCTGCTCGTGTGCATACACATGTGTTCTTTTTCTCTCTCAAAAATAAAAGTCTAAAAAAGAAAATGCAGTAAATTATCACAGCTGTGTTGTCTCTGTTTTTCTCTCTGTTACGTGTGTATATTGAAAAGTCAATGTTAACACATGTGGTAGTTTAAGGATTAGTAGCAGGCTGTCTTATTTAGGACCTGAATAAAATACTTTTATGATAGCATACATACCTGGCCAAAATAATTTCACAGCTATTTATATAGCCTTTGAGGTAGGGTTGAGCTGGTCCACCAAGCATCAAAACATCATCCATTGACCAAGGCAATTCTGCGTTTTTCTTCCCTGCAGAGCCATTGGCTCCCTCCCCCACCCTCCCCCCAGCAAACTCCAGAATTCACTGACCCTATATCCAATGTACAGGGCTGTCTCCTTGTCTTCAGAGGGTCAGGCCACATCCTGATCTGGCTGTTTGCTGCTAGTATTTCGTCTCCCACCACACCCTACCTCCTTCAGAGTCAGATTAAAATCTATCACGCACAACCCGGTACAGTAGGGTCATGTTCGGCCCCCACCATCTCCCTACTAAGTACAGGACTCCTCTAACTGAAACCAAAAGCTGGAAATGCTCCCATGAATCAGGCACATAGACCCACCGAGGAGACGTTAAAGCCATCTGTCCGTTCACAAGTGAAAACGTGGAATCCTCATCTCGTAGAGTAGTATGAGGAATAACAGAGGCAATTTTGAAATCGTTTCACAATCTGCGAAGCACCTTACATCAGCCATTTAATAGAACTGGGAACTTAGACATCTGCTTGACCTCAGCCTGTGTCCCCATCTGCGAAATAGGAATAAAACCTAGGTGACTAATGTGAAAATTCAATGAAATAATACAGTGTGTACCTGGCACATGGAAAGCATTCAATAAATGGTAGTTATTCATAACAGTTAACACTAATGATAGATGCAAAGTGTTCTCACTACTTAGAAGTACTCTTACTTTAAGAACTCCAGAAAATTGGGGTCTTGTGCCTTCCTTCCCTTTCCTGCTCTCAAGCAGAGACCTGAACTCCTACAGAGGATACAGGACAGGCGTCTCCCAGTTATCTCCCGGCCACCCGGAGAAGCGACTGTCAGGAAGTGAAGATGGAGAGGGTGCAGACCCACTGACAATTTCCCCATTGTAGGTCTCAACATTGAACATCTTTGGGCAGGTAAAGAGCCCGGATGACTTTTTTTTTTTTTTTTAATTTTCCACTCTGAGGTCTGGAGTGTGTAGGGACACCCAGAACTCAAGGACAAGGGAGGGAGGGAGGAAACTTGTAAAAAATCAAGAGGCACCTTTCCCCCATCCAAATATTTTACCTCACTATTGAGGAAAAGGGCACATTTTTTTAAAATGCTTGTTTTTCTATGGTGATGAACAAAGTAGTCACAATTTCTGCCCAGTGGAGTTGCTTCTTGCATGCTGTGTCATAATTACATACTGGAACACTATATTGAAAAATATTAACATTTATTGTATAAAGTTTAGAAAGGAAAAAGTTTAAAATACCCATAATCCAGGGCACCTGTCGGTTAAGTGTCCAGCTTTGGCTCAGGTCATGATCTCACAGTTGGTGAGTTTGAGCCCCACATCGGGCTCTGTGCTGACAGCTTCTGGAGCCTGGAATCTGCTTTAGGATTCTGGGTCTCCCCCTCTCTCTCTCTCTCTGCCCTTCCCCTGCTCGCGCTCTGTCTCTCTCCCCCTCAAAAATAAACATTAAAAAATCAAAATGCCCAGAATTTATCATTGACAATTTTTATTTCCTTCTATAAATCAATTATTTAAAAAAAAACAAAACACCCTGGAATCCATAATGTATCTACTATTTTATAGCAACATTTACTTAATTTATTATGAACATCTCCCTCTGTCATTTAAAATTCGTTTTCAACCTGTAATTCCATCATGTGAATGTGCCTTCAAGAATTAGGTCTCACAATTCAACCAGTCTGCTACTCCTGGACATTGTGGGTGTTTCATTGTCTTGAAAAGATTCAGGGATTTAAATGGGCTGCTTCTTTCCCCAAATGACAGGGTGCTCTAGAAATGTCTGTTGAACCAAAGGGACTGTCTGCTGGCCACAGTTCTTTTTTGCCAGGGCTGGTAAGGTGGCCAGGAATTCTTTTTCTCTGTGCCCTGGCATTGCAGGGCTCAGAGAGCTAAAGCGATGTAAGCCTGAAAGCTCCTGGAGGGATTGCCCTTTAACTGCTACTTCCCTCAGGGTTTCCTGAAGGAAAAGGAGTTTAGGTGACAGAAAATTGAGGGAGGGAACAGACAGGGGTCCATTAATAGAACCTTACAAAACGCCTGGCCTTTGTGTTTCCATTTTACAGATGAGGAAAGTTAGGCTCAGAGAGAGAATTTGTCCAAGCCTGCAGAGCTAGTTAAGAGAACCAAAGCTTGACTCCTAGGCTCAGTTCTAAAATTTTGACTCTTTCCACCATGCTTCCCACTGCTCCTAAACGCTGATGGATAGAACCTCATTCTTTTTTTTTCCTGTGAGAAATCAGTCTTCTAGAATATATATTTATATCTACTACCGAAAAATACCCAAAATCACCTCCTGACTTTCCAAGAATTCCTTCTGTCTATGGGCTTCCCGAGTTGGCTCACTCTATACCAAAAGAAAATAGCTTTGGTTTTTGATGAATAATCAGATGATTTAGCTTTTCCCCACATATTGCTTGTTTTCTTATAGAAGTGACCTTACTGTATACATTGGAAGGTCAGAGTCATAAAAGGAAGTTCTTATAAATCCTGCAGCAATTTAACAACATTACACATAGTTCCCTTAGCTTTGGGGATTTATGAAGTATTCCTGTGTATGTGTGTGTGTATGTTTATATGTATATGTATGATATGAAATGTGACTTAAATATATTTATGTATATATATGATATGAAGCATGTATATAGCAATAAATCTATTTTTCTGGTTTGGCTCATAAACAGTTTCTGAAGGGAATTCTAAAAAAGATTTTCCAGAATTGCTTAGAGCCGTGAAGCATTCTTGAAGTGGGTTTATAACATCCTAATATGATACCTTGAAGCCAGTAGCATGTATTAATATGGAGGTGTCGTTTCTAGAACATGTTGCTAAAGTCTCTTTATACAGTCTAATCAAAATCAATTTTAATCAAGGGTACATGTTTTAAAATACCTTTTTTTTCCCCATCCACCCACCAACACACACACACACTACCAATACCCTAACCCAAGCTACCATCACCTCCTGCCTGGATTTTCTCAGTAGACTCCCAACCAAATTTTCTTGAATTCATTGTTGCTCTCTTTTAGGCAGCCCAAGTGATATTGGTAGAGTGTCTTTGGAGTCATAGATCACAACTGATCTCCCAGACCCCCCAGCTTAAAACACTGCAGTGGTTACCCATTATTCCTAACGTTGGCCTTCTTCCCCCCCCCCATAGCCACGAGGCCTTTGTACGCGCCTTTTCCCTGCCTAGAATCCTGTTTCCTCCCAAGTTAAAGTATAGAACAGTAATTCAAGTTGCCTAATTCCCGGGCTGAATCTCTAATGTAGCTATATTAGTGGGGACTAATAATTAGCCAGCAGGAAGAAAATATGACTTGGAGGTTGAAAAGAAGTGTAAGAGTGTAAGCTTTGGAAGCAGTCTGCCTGACTCTGTCCTGTGCCAACCCTGTGAACTTGGGCAACTTGTTTCACATCCTTGCCTTATTTAAAGATCCCTACCTTATCAAGTTGCATTATTTAAATAAGTTAACATACAGAAGGAGGTCAATAACATTTAGCTTTAAAAAGTCTCCACGGGAGATTAAGGACCCACCCAGTGTTATTTCTTATATATAGAACAAAATTAACCTTGTTCATATTCTCTTTTCTTCTGGAGAAAAACTGATACAGTAGGCAACTGGGGGGCCCTCTTAGGGCCGGAGAAGGCTGGTCCTAGCTGATAAGCTTTCAGGGTTGCACTACGTAAGGTAAGGCATATGATTACTTAGGGAAAACAAGTGCCAGGCCGCAGAAGCTAGTGTGTTGAGAACAAATGAAGCCTACGGGTTTAAAAAATATGGAGGGACGAAAACTAAACTAAAGAAATCTAAAATAGTATTCAAAAACCACAACAGCAAACCAAAGACAATCTATTTACAAATGAAATTATCATAAGTTTCTGAACTAAGTCTTGTTGTAAAGTATCCTTTCCTTGCATAATAAACATTTTTGTAGCTACCTGAGGTCCCAGAATTTTTTAACAGAATGTTTTCTGGTGGCTTTCAGGGCTATCATTTCTGTAGCTCCTTCGAAGTGGTGTTTTGGGTCCAGAGAGAAGCTACTTCACTTACAGGTCTGTGACTCCAAGGTGAGGGAGACTCAGCTCTTTATGTTCCTCATCTGAATCTTCACAGAATCTCTCCTACATAAATGTAAAAAATTGCCTGATTGGCTTCAGAGTTTTCAAGTACAGAATAATGAGAATAAGCAATTTGTTACCAGTCTTGCAACCATCAGCCGGTACCAACAACTGAGTGTCGGTCTATTTTATGCCAGTTGAGTATCCTAGTCTCTGACACTGTCTCTCAGTGGGATGGCACCTGCGTGGTAAATCACCTGCGTGGTAACCACAGAATGTGAAAGTTAGCAAAAAAACGTCAGCTCTGTAAACTAGGTATGGTTTATAAGGTGAGTAATGGCTAAGGCATGAATGCCGATGATTCTTGATGTGCTGAATGACGTGCTGAAACTCAGGGGGTTGTGATCCGTGATCACTCCGTGACAGCTGAAGCAGAGAACTTGCGACGCCAAATGACCTACATTTCTTCACCTTTGGAATTTTAACCAAGTATGTAAAAGCCAGGCATCTATATCGTGTGCTAAAACGTCCTTTGTGTTGGAAAGTATTTTTAAGACCAATAGCGAAGAGCCTGTGTTCTCAGCTCCAAATCAAATTATGTTAGGCGAAGTATTTACAACAGACTAACTCTTAACAAAATATTGTGGAAAAAGTTACATCTTTTTTATCTCCCCAAAAGGGTAAATTTAGCAAATATATATAACTCATTATATTGTCAGGTATATAATATATAAATATCTAGTATGTATTCCTCTTCACTTAAGCTCCCCTGTTTTCTTATGCTTTATGGCGTCTGTACCTTCTCTAACAATGGAGAAGAAAGAAGAGCAAAAAAGGAAAAGGAAAAGTGAAAAAAAAAAAACAGTAAAATCTTCAGAAATGCATAGCATTTGGTCTTAACCAGCAAATCAAACCCAAAAGTAGCCATTCATTGAATGTCTCCTAATGTTTAAGAAATTGTGTTAGGGATTTTGAATGAAGTGAGTTAACAGTGCATTTAGCAGCTCCCATGCATGAACGAACTGTGCCAGGAACAAGAGATATAAATGTAAGTGAGATATTTTCCTTGTCCCTAAGGAGTATGGTCCAAAAGGAAAGAGACCAACTCATGAATTGTTAATTACAGTCCAACAAATATAAGTGCAAGTGTAATTATTGAGTTGTTTTGGCAGAAATATTAAGTGTGGGGGGGGGCGGCTCTGGGGGTGCAAAGAAGTTGGCAGTTGTGGTCAGTCCCTTGCAGTGTGTAATCGTTCCTCAGCTTTTCTTGTCTTTCACGACCTTGATATTTTTGAAGAGTACAGATTATTTTGTCAGATGTCTCTCAATTTGAGTTTACCTGATATTTTCTCATGATTAAACTGAGGTTATGCACATTAGGTGACAATATTGTTCTCCTTCCCGCATCATATCACAGAGTTCGTGATATTGATGTACCTTATCATCGGTGGTATCAACCTTCATCACTTGGTTAAGGTGGTTTCTGCCAGGTTTTTCCACTTAAAATTACTGAAGTTCCCTTTGTGATTAATCTCTTGGGGCAGATATTGTGAAATGATGCAAACTATTTCTCCACAAACTTTTCCCCCTAATTTTATCATCTAGTGATGGAGCTTATCCGCAACCATTATTATTGTGGTATTTCCTGATAATTTTATATTTTTCTCCTTCCTTTCATACTCATTTATTCACATTCTACCAAAGGAAAAGCTGTCACATCTCCTCCACTTATTTAATTAGTTAAAAAATTTTTTTTTACCATTTATTTTTGAGAGACAGAGCGTGAGTTGGGGGAGAGGCAGAGAGAGAGGGAGACACAGAATTCAAAGCAGGCTCCAGGCTCTGAGCTGTCAAGGCAGAGCTTGACGTGGGGCTCGAACTCACAAACCACAAGATCATGACCTGAGCCAAAGTCTGACACTTAATTGACTGAGCCACCAAGGCGCCCCTAATTAAAGATTTTTATCAGTCTGGACTCATGGATATTTATTATATTTATGGATTTGAATCTAACACTGTGATTATTTATTTTGCTGCCCAAATTTTTCCAGCTTTGGCACTTAAGAGCTAATTCAGGTTGGCCCCCAGTTCTGTTTTGTTTTAGAGCATGGTCTTACTTTCTGGCACCACAATGTCCTCCAGGTTCATCTTACATATTACCTGTCCTGGCCCTGGAGTCAACTGCTTCTCCAAGGAGCTCAGGTTCTTCGTGTTAGAGTGGTGTTTGGAAACCAAGATCTGAGCCCATGATGTGAAATTGGCTAAAATATCTGACAATTTCAAGTTGAGGAAAACTTGGACTAATTAGATTTCATATGCTTATGAGAACTGGTACAATCAGTGTGGAAAACAATTTAGCACTAGCTAGTAAAGTTGTAGGTAGGTACATTCCATGAACCAGTAATTCCACTGGAAAAACTCTTGCAGATGTGCAACAGGAGCTAGGTGCAGCTTTGTTCTGAAAAACACAAAACTGAAATAACCCAAATGCCCATCAGGAGGAGAAAAGATGAATAGTGTGGTGTATTCATAAAACAGAATACAGCAGCAGAAATGAGCTACAACTGCACACATCAACATGTTTGAATCTCAGACACATAATATTGCACAAAATGAATATGAGGTATGATTCCATTTACTTAAAGTCCATCAACATGCAAAATAAAACTATGTGGATATTTGTAGGGATGCATAAGTGATAAGATGATAAAACTAGAAAGAAAAAGAAATGATAACTACAAAATCCAGGATAGTGGTTACAGGTAGGGATGGGATGCAGTAAGCTTCAGAGATATTGATAATATATTTCTTAAGCAGAAAGGTGGGTTAATGGACAATCTTTTTACTTAGACAAGTATATGTAGATATAGATACAGTTATTGTATAATGTAGGGAGGGGAAGTTGGAGGTAGGGAAAGAAGAAAAAAGAAAAAGGGAAGCAAAGAAGGGATGGAAGGAGCCAGGGAAAGATGAGGAAAGGAAAGAAAAACAAAAAGGCAGTCCTGTAATGGTGTCTTAAGATCTAGGTTGTGGTGGTTCAAATTCTGACACCAAATATCTGTTTGGCTTTGGATGAATCACTACACTTCTCTGAGCCTCAGTTTTCACACCAGTTAAATGGGAAGCATGTACTTTGGCCTGCATCCTTTCCTGTGTTATTATGAGGATAGAATGAAATATTTGTCACTGTAGAATAGCACTTCAAAAAGTAATGAAGTGCTCTAAAATCTAACAGAAAAAGAAAATCACTACCTCAAATTATCTTGCTTCCTCATGCCAGAAAATTGGTATATCTCAATACTTATGTATAAGTTCATATTCAAGGGCTAGTGGTTTGCATCTTCCTGACTCCTTGCTCAACTAACATAAGGAGGAAGGCAAATACAGTGCATATGCCTTTCGAGAAGGGTGGTTTGCTCTGACAAAATTCATAGAAGACCAGGATAGCCAGAGCAATCCTGAGGCCTCAGGCTGCACAACTTACGAGCAGTCGTCACTGGGGAAGGGCAATGTTGGTGTGCTGCCTGGTGCTCAGAGGAGATTGCACACGTGAAGGGGCTTTTCTGAAAGACACAGTAGTAAGCACTTTCAGGTAAGGGCTCCCATGCCTCACTATCTGCCAGGCTCTGTGCTTCTTCATCTTCATGATCTCATTTCATTCTCATAACAGCCCCGTGACACACATCATATTCTCCCCATTTTGCAGATGAGAGTATAGGGCCTCAGAGAATTGAAGCAAATGACCCCAGGTCACCAAGTGAGTGACAGGAGCAGATGTCCTCCTCATGGCTATCTGCAGCCATAGCCCGTACTCAGCATGTACCCCAAATGTCTTTCGACTGACTGAAATCTCCTCAGAGGTCTTAACATCTCATGGGGATAATCGGTGGGCTGATAGGGCTCTCATCATCAGCCGACTTCTCAGATAAGTCTAGATATTATTAATATATATATTTTTTAATTCCAGTTTTGCTGATAGTACAGCATTGGAAACATCTTGGCGAATTCTAAATGGTTTGAATTATTTGTGCTAGAAAGGATCTTCCTACTGTAGTAGAATGCCCCTAAAGGGGGGAAAAAAACCTAGGAGAGATCACCAACCATGTCTAGTTTAGAGACTCGGTCTCTGTACTTAAATTTTCTCTTTGTCCCTATTCTTTGCTTAGAATAATCATCTTTTCTGTGTTTTGACTGCACTCCAAATAGGCTGATTTTTCAGCCTCTGCCTTCTGCTGTAACTACTGGCTCTTGATCTTTTGCTTTTTAAATCATTTGTTCTATTAATAAAATTCATTGCTGGATCACTTTATATTCTAGGATTTAACTGTCCTTGAATTTCTGAAATAAAACCTGTTTTGGCACAGTGTATTTTATAAATATGCCATTGGAATCCATTGTTATATATTTTATTTATGATTTTTTAATTTATATTTTTTAAGAGAGGAGTCTACAGCTTTGAGTGATTCTTAGGAAGGTTTTTGTCCTGGGTTATCCCGTCCTTATAAGGCAAATTGGGAAAATTCCTTCTTTTCTGATACTTTGGAATAATTGACCATCACAGATAATACCTGGACTCCAAATGTTTGGTAGAGTTCTCTTTGTAAATCATCCTACCTTGGGGACCTTTTGAGGGATAGACATTTTTACATGCTTTTTACACCTTCAACCCCACCTCTTACCCCTGGTTCTCCTTGATCTGTCTAACTAAGTTTTTGTTCCTCTTCTTTAGTCACTTTTGGTTGTTTGTATTTTCTATATAATCATCTAGTTCATCTAGATTTTTCAATATGTGGCAACATTTTATGTCATGTTCTCTTCTACATTTCAAATATCTTTTTTGACTGTACGAACAATCTTTTGTTATTCAAGTTGCCATCATTTCTCTCTGACCAGAAAACCTACTGACTAGTCTCCCCTATCCACTCTATGTGTATCTACCCCCTATTTTATCATTTCCTGCTCTACCCACCAGTGGGCAAAAAAGAGCTCTAAGATCTTAAACAAGTGACACACACCAGGGAAGGCTATTTAAGTAGTGAAATGTGTAGGGTCTTCCTAGCCAATCTGGTCTGTATGTTTGCAAACACCTGTCCTCCACCGTCCCCTGCTCCCCCCAGCCTAGCTACATCTATCCTATACACTCTGCCTCCCCACTCTGCCTCCATAGCTCACGTCTGCTATTGAGGAAGGAAATTAGGACGTCCTGTATATGTTATCTGGGATTCCCGGCATTATAGAAAACAGCTGCAGCACCTGATGACCAAATGGATGACCAAATGGAATAGTGCTAATGTAGCACTATTAGTGCTACAAGCCAGGCTCAGCCATATATCAATCTTCCATTAAACAAATCACTAAAGAAACTCCAATCCAGTTCTACTAGGCCTCATCCTGAAGGGAGGTAGAAAAGTAACCAATGTTCATGTGTATTGAGCCTTTACCCCTTTACAACCAACCTCAAAGTCAGCGACAGCTAAGCATATACATCTTTCAGAATTTCAAATCTCACTGCCCCACTTCACACACCTACAAGCTCTTCCTTTCCCTTAACCTCATTTAGCACTCATATTCTATGTATATCTCTGAGACACCTTGATTCTGATGCACAAATCAGCTTTTTCCTGGTCTCTACCTAGAAGTGTATTTCTTGTTTCCTTTTGGGCAGTATCCTTCCTGATCTACTGAAGTTAGGAGTTGAACAATTACCAAAGGGGAAAAAAATAAGAAGAAAGAAAGAAAAGATTTTTGTCCTTATAGTGCAAATCATTTTTTAAAAATTACACAATAGAGGATTTATATTCATCAAAACTATGTGCTTTCAGCAAACAAGGTTATGAGTGAAGTCATCAGTTCTGTAAAAGGAAAGGAAGAAAACACTTAGTTCAAAGAGAGCATTTTTTCCCCCTTCTTTTTGGTATGCAATGTCACATATTTGAACAATTAGTATCAAGTCAATTCAATGGTAGCCTGTGGTGTAATAGTATAAGCATGGCTTGGAGTCAGGAGACTTTGGGTTTACTCCCACAATTTATTATATTAGCTGTGTGACCTTAGGATAAATTTCTTAAAACTGTAACCTATTTGTCTGTAAGTTTAAGATGTTATTTAACTATAGAAACTTTAAAGCTTTGGGCTTTCTGCAAAGTGGAGAGTGAAGTTCTTCCATTAAGCCGGAGTCTTTGAAGGGGGCTAAAGTGGTCCCAGGTCAATCTCCTACCTATCTTGGGTCCCTGAAGAAACAAATACAAATCCCCAGTGAAGACTTTTGATTTGTTAAAATTAGATACAATCAAATATAATAAGAAACTAACAAACCTACCATGAATGAAAGTCAGAAGGAAACAATAACAACACATTTAAGTTCTTGAGAATTTAGATACTGAAATGATCAGATAGAATTAAATAATTATGGATCAAGTTGAAGATGGAATAAAAACTGGAAAAGGGTCAAAATACAAATCTAATGAAAATACCAGGCATATTTGAAAAAAAAAAACACTTAGAACATTTATAAATAAAATTAATTATTATAATTAATGGTTTAGTGGATGGGTTAAACAGCAGAATATATGCAGCTGAAAAGAGAGTTAAATCTGAAGGAAATACTCAGACTATAATACATAGAGACAAGGCAGTAAATATAGAAGAGAGAATAAGCTACATGGAGGATATAACGACTATGTATAACACATCTAATTGGAGTTCCAGAAGAAGAAAATAGAGAAAAGGCAGTATTTGAAGACACAAAGGCTGCAGTTTTCCCAAAACGGACAAAACGACATGAATCCAGAGATAGAGGAAACAAAAGTCCAAAAGAGAGAAATAAAAAGAAAGCCACACAGAAATATAAATTAGTAAAACCAAAGAATATCAAAGACAAATAGAAGATCTTAAAAGTAGGCAGAGAAAAAAGGGGGGATAATTTACAAAGGAGGACAAGTAGATGTCAATATCTGAATAGCAACAATGGAACCCAGAACACAGGTGAATAACATCTTCAAAGTTCTGAAGAGAAAAAAACTGTCAAACTAGATTTGTGGATTGAGCAAAACTATTTTTCAAGGACAAAGGCAATAAAGACACTTCCAGACCAACATAGATTGTATTTACAGCCAAGAAACCTTCTGTAAGTGAATTTGTAAAGAATGTACTTTAAAGAGAAGAAAGATGATTCTAAAAACAAGTTCCAGGATACCCACATGCAAAAGGACAAAGTCTACAAAAATTAGCTCAAAAGGGATCAAAGACTTGAAACTACGACACCCTTGGAAGACAGCATAGGGGTAAATCTCCATGATCTTGGATCTTGTAATGGTTTCTTAGATAGGACACCAAGAGCACAAGCAAAAACAGGAAAAGAAATATTGGACTTCAAAATTAAAATTTTTGTGCATCAAAGGACATTATCAAAAATGCACCTACAGAATGGGAGCTACTATTTGTGAATCATATAAATCATGTGTCCAACATCCAGAATGTATAAAGAACTCATATAACTTAACAACAAAAAGACATACAACCCAGTTGAAAAGTGGGGCAAACACTTGAATAGACATTTTTCCAAAGAAGATACACAAATGGCCAAGAAACACATGAAAAGATGTCCAACATCATTAGTCATCAGAGAAATTCACATCAAGACTGCAATGAGATACCCACTTCATGCTCAGTAGAATGGCTCTAATTTTTTTAATGGAAAATAACAAGTGTTGCAGGGGATGTGGAGAAATTAGAACCCTTGTACATTGCTTGCGGGAATTTTAACTGGTGCGGCTGCCATGGAAAAATCTTTGATGGTTCCTCAAAAAGTTAAACATAGAATTACCATATGAACCAGCAAACCCACCTCTAGTTATATACCCCCCCCAAAATTGAAAACAGATACTTGTACACAAATGTTCATGGCAGCACTACTCACAATAACCACATTATGCTGAGTGAAAGAAGCCAGACATAGAAAGTCACGTATTGTACGATTCTGTTTGAAATGTCCAGAACAGGCAGATCCACAGAGACAACAGTTTTCTGGTTGCCAGTGGCTGAGGAGAGGATGGAATGGAAAGTGACTGCTTAATAGCTGTAGAGTTTCCTTTTGGGATAATAAAAATGTTCTGGGACCAGATAGAGGTGATGGACTAAATGTACTGTCACTGAATTATACATGTTAAAGTAGTTAAAACGGTGCATTTTATGTAATGTGAATGTTACCACAATAAAAGAAAGTTCACAGGTACAAAGAAAGGAACAAACGTATAGGTAAATTCAGAAATTGTACAATATTATTAATGATGATGCTAATAATGTCTCATTTGTGTGGTTCTAAGAGTGAGAATGAAAATAGTAGACAACACAAACATGTGAGTTGAGAAAGGAGTAATTAAGAGTTACAGCATTAAAATCCCTACGAGACCCTTAAACATCGTTTGAGGGAATTTTAAATTTTGAGAGTCAATGGCTCTCAATTGCTTTTAACTGGGATCCATGGTAATAAATGTTTTATATTTATTTTTTGTTTATAAATGTTTATATTTGTATTTCTACTAATGCGCTGAAAACATTTTGAACAATTCTGAATTTGTGTGGTGTTCTGTAAACTGGCAAGATAAAGTTCTCTTGAGTTATTCAATATGAATACAGTTAATGGAAAGGATTTCATATTCATGCACTTTACAGAATGATCCATCTCAGTTTGAAGAAATAAGATCTGAGTGATGTTTTTATTCTTGCTATCTTGGACAGCAATCTCATTCCTCCTGGTTTCAGTCCCCTCATCTGCAAAATTAAAGGAAACTTCAAGGTTTTCCTAAAAAGGAAATCTGTAATTCACTCTAGCAAGTCCACATAGACCCCTGATTTCACACAAATGCGCACACACACACACACACACACACACACACACACACAACTGCATTCATTAAGATGAAATTTAACATAAACTCTTATGAAACATTCACAGCATTGGCATCAATCTGTTTTTTTTTAATTATTTTTATTTATTTCTAGGAGAGAGAGAGAGAGACAGCGTGAGCAGGGTAGGTCAGAGAGAGAGGGAGTCACAGACTGAAACAGGCTCCAGGCTCTGAGCTGGCAGTCAGCACAGATCCCGACTCGGGGCTCGAACCCACGAACCGCGAGATCATGACCTAAGCGAAAGTCGGCCGCTCAACCGACCGAGCCACCCAGGCGCCCCGGCATCAATCTGTTTTAAAGCAGGAAGTGATGAGAGGCGATGATTTATTGAGTATATTATATATTTTCAGAAATGATTTTTTATATGAGACATTTATGGCTTTTTAAAAATTATTTGTTGATTGGGTGTGGTGTAGTTTAGTTACTGCAACTTCAGGAGATTTTCCAGGTTAAGAAAGGGGATTATACTGGCCTGTACCAGTAATTATGTCCATATTCCATGGTAGCTAAATGGTTCATGTTTAAGTTCTTGGTCCAATTGCTGCAAGGTACTTCAAGGAACAATATTTGGTAAGTTATGTTTACGCATGAGATATAAATGTCTGTTTTTGCCACCAGTTATTTATGTTAGCTAGTCATTGTAACCATCTGTGCTCTAAAGTGAGATGTGACTAAGAGATTTGGTATCTTCAGTCCAGCACTGTCTGGTAAGATTCCTACTAGATGAAAGAGTGGAAAAGACACCCTCCACTTCAGCCATTCTCAACTCTTTTCAGTTCCCGTAAAGCCTTTTAATGATGTTTGTTTCTTGGTTGTTTTTTTTACACCGTGTGTGTGTGTGTAAAATTTCAAACATAAACAGAATAGTATAATGAACCCCACTTAACTTCAGCTACGAACATTCTACCACTCTTGTTTTATCTATTCCACCCACTCCCCAGCCGGTCTATTTAATTATCATTATTTTGAGAGTTTTTACGGTAAAATTTACATACATTGAAATTAACAGATACTAACTGAACAATTTTGATAACTAGTTAAGCCTGTGTACCCACACTCTTACCAGCATTCCATCTCATGAGAAAGTCCTCGGCCCGGGGCGCCTGGGTGGTTTAGTCGGTTAAGCGTCCGACTTTCGCTTAGGTCATGATCTCACGGTTCGTGGGTTCGAGCCCCGCGTCGGGCTCTGTGCTGACAGCCAGTTCAGAGCCTGGAGCCTGTTTCAGAGTCTGTGTCTCCCTCTCTCTCTGACCCTCCCCTGCTCACGCTGTCTCTCTCTCTCTCCTAGAAATGAATAAAACATTTAAAAAAAAAAAAAAAAAGAAAGTCCTCTGCCCTCCCAGGTGATTCCCCAAATCCCCAAAAAGCAACCACTGATTTTTTTCACTTTAGATGAGTTTTGCCTATTCCAGAATTTCATGTAAGTGGAAACATTATTTATACACCCTTCTGTGTCTGGCTGCTTTTCTCAGCATCAGGTTTGCGAGATTCAGTCATGGTGTTACAGGTATCAGCACATGAATTCGTTCTTTTTATTTCTGAGCGGTAATATACCACAACTTGCTTACCTATGCTCTTGTTGATGGACCTTTGGGTTGTTTTCAGCTCTTGGCTACTGTGAATTAAACTGCTATGAACATTCGTTAAACAGCTTCTCTTGTGAACATACAGTTTCACTCATCTTGGACAATGACCTGGATCTATAATTGCTGGATCATAAGGTAAGTATATGTTTAGCTTTATAAGAAACTACTATGCCCGTTATCATACTTTAACACTCCTACCAGCAGTATGTATGAGTTCTAATTGTTTTACATCCCCATCAACACTTGGTATTTGTCAGTCTTAAACTGTAGCTATTCTAATGGGCGTGAAGTAGTACCTCCATTTAGTGTAAATTTGCGTTTCTCTAATGACTAGATATTGAGCATGTTCTCATAAGTGTACCCTTTGGCTTAATATGTTTTTCACATGTGGTTCCCTTGCCCAGAACATTTACTACCATGCTTTTCTAATTAACTATTACTCCTTATCTAGTCCTCACTTTATTGAAGGAAATCCTTCCTCCCATTAAGTTAAGAGATAGTTGCTCATTCGATTTGATGTTAAGAGGTAAAAGAAGCGTGGAAGGCTGGGACATAAGTGGAGATGGGGGCATACCATAAAATATAAAAGGAAAGTACTATGTGGAAATTTTATTGAAGAACAGTAAGCATCTCAGCTTCAATATTTCCCTTTGAAGAGATCATCCTGTGGCTTTTGGGACGCCTGCGTTGCGCAGTCAGTTAAGCATCCGACTTCGGCTCAGGTCATGATCTCACGGTTGGCGGGTTCAAGCCCTGCGTCGGGCTCTGTGCTGACAGCTAGCTCAGAGCCTAGAGCCTGCTTCCGATTCTGTGTCTCCCTCTCTCTCTGACCCCCCCCCCACTCACACTGTCTCTCTCTCTTTCTCAGAAATAAATAAAACATTAAAAACAATTGAAGAGATCATCCTGTGGCTTTCAAGCCTGTAGAGAAAGAGGATGATTACAACTGACAGCATGAAAAATACTATTTCTTTGGAATATGGACTCTAAGTTACCATTGATCAGAGAAGCATCGCGTTCTGTTGCTGGTGTCTTTAAAGCTTCTTTCCTGACCTGTTCCCAATGTCTTCTGAGAAGATAAGCAAAAAAAATGTTCTCAGGCCTCCCTTGGTCTGACCTCCAGTGACTGCCTGCGGGTTGAGGAGAAGCTTTCAAGGATCCTATGTGGGAAGAGAAGAGGACTGCTATCAGAAGGATTACAGTTTATGCTTTCCAGATCTTGCCACCCTCGGTTGCTGGCCTTTTGGTTTCCTCCCACTGAGAAGAAGATTTAGTAGTGTGTTTATAAGTGGTTATGCCTCCGAGTAGGTACTTTTAGCACACTGTTTATATCCCCTTGTAACTCAACATTCCTATGCATGCTGATAAGCTTTCTATTGCCAGTACCTGCATCCCTTAGCCTGAGAGCTCTCTTTGACCCCAGGAGCAATCTGGGTGCCAGGCAGGCAGGAAGTGCCAGTGAATTAACATCCCTGGGAACAGCCTCAAACTAATGACAGATGGGAGTTAGGTGGCTAAGTCCTCCATCTTTCTCATCCTTGGAGTGTGACAACACCCAGGTGTGCTCTACACCACCTCCCAGAGTTGCCCGAAGTCTCCCACAGCCGTAGCATACTCACGGATTCATCTACTGGCTTCCTTCCCTTCCATGGCTCACTGCCCCTACCCCAACCCAGTGTTTCCGAGATCACCTCCCAAATAAACTCCTGGCCTTGGTCCTAATCCCAGGGTCTGTTCTGGAGAAACCTAATCTAGGCTAGCTTAATATCAAGCAAATTCACTAATAAAATATTAGGATGAAAATTATTGATAGTAAATCTTCTGATACGTTAGATGGTTCACATCCGGCATTCCTAAAGACCTAGACCTCGACCTAAAGACCTGAAATATTATTGTTCGAAAATTCTCCTGAGATAAATACCTAGCTTAAGGAATAATCTCGAAACCAGGGAAGTGTGTCTCACATATTTGAATTCAGATGAATAGTCAGCTACTTGATTTCTCGAAGCAAATCGGTAAAAGAATAATATTGTTTCCCAGCGTATTAAGATACTTCTGCGTGTAGTAAAAGGTATCCTCAACATATTGATATTTTGGTTCAATTAGTTTAGCACGTTTTTGGAAACAAAAATGGAAAGGAAGTGTAATTTTGTTGAAAAAAGACAGCTGATGCTGGTGTGTGTATAGGACGGACCCAGGAGTCCTCAGTATCCCTTGCCTTCCACACTCTCACCTAAAATATTTTGGAAAGTTTGGGCTTATGGACATGTCATGAGTTAAGTTGCATTAATAGCTCCACATGATATTTTTAGAGGTCAAGAATCTGAAGAGTATCACAAGACTGAAATAGTGTTAGGGTTTCATGGCCAAGGTGCTAGAAGTTTTCTGGCACCAAGATAGGTTTTGCTTCCTTATCCATTAAACGATCTCTTCTTAAATCCCAATTCCAAATCCATAAATTCAGGCCTGAACCTTAGTTTCATTGCCCTCCTCAAAATAATTCTCTTACAAATATTTTAGTTTTAATCTCTATGATACCTTCTAGTGCCCTAGGCTGATGTCATGATGCTTTTAGAGAAATTCTTGAAGCCAGCATAGGTTCAGTGCAAAGAAACTAATGGTCCAATTACAGATTATCTAAATCTCCATCTTTTTGCTAATCAATTAACAATGAAAGACAGTACACTTTCCTAATCAATATCCTTATAAACAAAACACCATTTTGCCCTCTCTCCCTGCCATGATTTTATTTTCTCCTAAGGAAACTGGGTCAAGTATTAATGAACATCTACAGTCGTACTTTGTTTTATTGTGCTTCACAGGTACTGTATTTTTTTTTTACAAATTGAAGGTTTGTGGCAACCTTGAGTCAAGCAAGTTTATTGGCACAATTTTCCCAATGATTGTTCGTTTTGGTCTCTACCTCACTTTTGATATTTCTTCAATATTTCAAACTTTTGCATTATTATTATATTTGAATTGCTGCAGTCTCATGAGAAAACTAGCAGATGAGGAGTTGCTTCTCGTGGATGAGCAAAGAAAGTTTTGGGTTTGTTTGTTTGTTTTTTTTTTTTTTGAGATGGAATTTACTCCTGGTGAAGATGATGTGAAGATTGTTGAAAGGATTTAGAATATGACATAAACTGAGTTGGTAAAGCAGTGACAGGGTTTCAGAGGATTGACTCCAATTTTGAAACAAGTTCTACTGTGGGTAAAATGCTATGAAACAACATCACATGCTACAGAGAAATCATTTGCAAAAAGAAGCGTCCATCAAAATGGTATATGAATTGTTGTGTTATTTTAAGAAATTGCCACAGTCTCCCATCTCCAGTAGCCACCACCCTGATCAGTCAGCAGCCATCACCATTGAGGCAAGCCCCTCCACCAGCAAAAAGATAGTGACTCACTTAAAGCTCAGGTGGTGGTTAGCACTTTTTAGCAATAAAGTATTTTAAAGTATGCACATGGTTTTTTTTAGACATAATACTATTGCACACTTACTAGACTATAGTTTGAACATAACTTTTATATGCACGAGGAAACAAAAATTCATTTGACTCACTTTATTGCAAGATTCGCTTTGCTGTAGTGGTCTGGAATTGAGTCTGCAATATCTCTGAAGTATTCTGATTATTCTCTGATTCTCCCCAGATCTGTTCTGTTTTCCTCTTCTGTGTTCTATGCCCTGGGAAGCTGACCTCTATGGACTATGTCACTCTCTGGCAAGTAGCATGCAGCAGCAGGAGGTCAGAATGTGGGAGGAGAGAGATGCCAGGGCATTTATTTCCTTCCACCCACTCTGCCTCCCTGAGGTCTTGTCTACGGCCCTATCACCAAACTACAGCTACCATGGGCCGTCCCTCTCTGACTTTAGCTCTCAGAGAGGGTCTAGTAATAGGGTTGTCTCCCCCTGCTGTTCCGACTGGGGATTGCAACCGGTCGCCGCTGTCCCTAGTCTGGTTCCTCCTGCACTGTAATCCTACCTGTATCTCTAGAAACAGTTCCTTAAACAAAAAAACAAACAAACAAAAGTCTACACAACAAAACTGAGTGTGCTCTCTGTTGAGACCCTGGCTGATGTAGTCTCCTGTCTTCAAGTTTTCAGCAGTTCGTGACGCAGTGACAGATTTAGGGATCACAATCAGACTCCTCTGAGCCTGGAAACAGGTAACCTGTGCACATAGAGCCATCACATTTCCCTGTGACTACTTGCAATATTCAGCAGGAAACATGATGTCAGAAATTGAAAAAAAAAAAAAGTGGGGGGGCGCCTGGGCGGCTCAGTGAGTTAAGCGTCTGATTTTGGCTCAGGTCATGATCTCACATTCATGGGTTCGAGCCCCGTGTTGGACTCTGCTGACAGCCAGCTCAGAGCCTGGAGCCTGCTTCATGTTCTGTGTCTCCCTCTCTCTCTGATCCTCCCCTGCTCACGCTGTCTCTCTCTCTCTCAGAAATAAATAAAACATTAAAAAACGGAAGAAGAAAAAGAAGTAGGGGGAAAAAAAGGAAGCATTTGTCTGAAGCAACTATGCCATTTGATCTAGAAGCTGGTAGGAAAATATTCTATTTGCATCTTTCAGGGTCAAGGATGGTCTTTTCCTGGAGCGGAAACAGAACTTCGGAAAACCTGGCTATGAAGGTAATGGCATGTACATCGGTTAGCTATTGTCACAAGAGCTCTGTGTAACAAACATTCCCTAAAACTCAGGAAAATAACAATCATAATCTCACATAGCTGCAGGTCAGCTGGGCAGCTGCTCTTTATGTCTTCACTGTCATGGGGCCAGTGGCTAGCCGAGACATGCTCTTCTGGTGGTGATGCCAGAAGAGCAAGTGGGCAAGCTCAGCCATTCACTCACATTTCAAGCCCCTGTTTGTGTCACATCTGCCAAAGCAAGTCACGTGGCCAGACAGAAGTAAAGGAGTGGAAGAAGGATGTTCCTTTCATGGAGGGGAAAGGTGTAAACATTTTTGACGGTAACCTATGCAGTGAGTAATCTACAGAAAAGTCACTCAAGGGCAGGCTACAGTTGGTTCAGTTAAAGAGATGAAAAAATTTTTTCTTTCAGTTTTCCTCTCATTCAGCACAGATGAACTACAGTGACTATTTAAAATACCAGGCTAAATGTCTCTGTGGCCAGAAATGGTTTCCTGATACAAAGATGATATTGCCCAAGAAATGGAGGCATTTTGAGGTTTTGGATGTTAAACAAATGATACAGAGATTCCATTATCTGTTCGTGACTAAACTGTGATTGCCTGACTCTGAGACCTGAATCTAGCCCTGTCCATTTATTTTTCCCTGAAAGATTCAGATTCCAAAAGAATTACTCTCATTCTGAATTCTGACTATGGGCGGAATATGCCTGTTAGTGACTCCACAGTCTGGATATCCAAAAGCTGGGATCCAGACCACTTATTGAAAGTGGTACCCCAAACCAATATTCCTTTATCTGCATAGGGTTTCCTCAATTAATAACTGATTTGTACTTTCACTGGGGTTTATGCAATTTGGAAGGGGTTAAAAGTCAAGATTCCAATAGTTTTCACCAGTTTAGTACAAGCTGATTCTTTTTTGCACGAGAAGAGGGAGAAATGTTTCCCCTGCATAGGACTGAAATGAACAAAAGCCCTTACTTATCTTGGTCATCTTTGGGAAGAAAAGAATTATTTAAAATGGTGACCAGCAAAGACAATAGCTAGAAGATCAACCAGAAATATGCATTGGGCTCCTAGCAGCATGTGAACCCAATGAGTGTCCATAAATGATACACTAATTTCTAAAGAAACATTAGCTTGGGGACACCTGGGTGGCTCAGTCGGTTAAGCGTCCAACTTTGGCTCAGGTCATGATCTCATGGTTCGGGAGTTCGAGCCCCGTATTGGGCTCTGTACACAGTGCAGACCCTGTTTGGGATTCTCTCTCTCTCTCTCTCTCTCTCTCACTCTCACTCTCTCTGCCTCTCTCACTTGCACTCTCTCTCTCTCTCTCTCTCAAAATAATAAACAAACAAAAAGAAACATTAGCTTGGGATTCTAGCTGTCAAGTGGCAGTATGGGAATTAAGAGCAGGGTGATACGAATATGGTCAGTAGTCACGACAGACCCCACGGATCATATGGTACTGGGACTGGAATTTAAGAATAAATTGGTTTTAATAGCTGAAGAAGAAGGAACATGCACTGGGGGACAGACAAAGAGTATGAGTAAAGTTTTGGCATTATGAATAAACATGACCATCTTGACCAAAATGGGAAAGTGGTCACAAATTAGATGAGATAGAGATTGTAGTACCAGATTATGGGGGTCTTAATAAGCAAAGGAACTTAAATGGTATGTGGGCGATGTTAGAAGCTGCTGGAATTTCTTGGCAGGGAGATTACCTAGTACAAACATCTCCAGTTGTCACAACAGGCTGGTTTTCATTGTAACTCTTGGCCCGCCTTTGACCTGGAGATAGTCATGATCATGGTGGATGAAAGCGGAGATGATTCACGGGTATTTTGACTCCTTTACGAATTTGATTTTAGCCTGAATCATAGAAAGAGTCTGCAGCCTTTTCCCATGGTTTTTCTTGGCCGCAGCTGTGTGTTCCCATGGGAACATACGTACTTACCTACTCAAACCCTCCTCTTAAATTTATGCTCTCAGCCTCTCTTCACTTGAATGTTTCATCTTTTCTACAGAGCATGTTCACATATAAGCCTAGAGCACAGTCCATTTTTCCTCAACAGCTGAGGGTTCATTTTGAATATTTTCAAATACATAAAACTCCAGGTATAACTCCAAACAAAACATGATGAAAGGAGACATTTGGATAAACCATGGTATGATAACACCACATTGAACACCATCCGCTGTGAATACTTCAGCTTTCTGCAGTGGCCAGATGAAGGAGATGTGGCTCAGTATGCTTCTTCTGGGGTTAATTCTAGAAAGTTTTTGCTAAACTATCATCCAAAATAGGAAGCACTTCTCACCCATTTGTTGAAGAAAGTTGCCAGTTTGGGGATAACATTGCCCTTTTTATCTCCAGGAAAGAAGTTTCCCTCTGATAATGGCAAAGCAGCCAACACTTAACTCCAAAATTCGGCACTGAACTCTTTACTCATATAGGACATACTAATTTCTGTGTTACTTTGTTTCTTTGCCGAGGGCTATTGGCTTGAAATCCAAAATAAATCAAGTTAATTAATAGCAGTTGTATATTTTTGAGAAACTTTGAATTTGGTTACTGTGGATTTTTCTAAGACACTGCTTTCCTTAATTTATACAAAAAGTATTTATTGCGCTAGACCAAGTGCTGGTGACTCAGACATGAATAATACTTTCTCTGGAGTGTTTCAGGTAAGACAGATAGGTAAAAAATAAGCTGTAATAAAACTTAATTAAGTCTTTGGGGCGCCTGGGTGGCTCAGTCGGTTAAGTGTCTGACTTCGGCTCAGGTCATGATCTCTCAGTTTGTGGGTTCGAGCCCCGCGTCGGGCTCTGTGCTGACAGCTAGCTTAGACCCTGGAGCCTGTTTCAGATTCTGTGTCTCCCTCTCTCTCTGACCCTCCCCTGCTCACACTGCCTCTCTCTCTCAGAAATAAATAAAACATATTTAAAAAATTAAAAATCTTAATTAAGTCCTTTAAGAGGTGCATAAGTTCTGTGGGAAAGGAGAAGAAACATAATTGATTCTGGGGTTCCAGGGAGGCCTTCACAGAGCAGAAGGCACTTGGTCAAGTCTTGAAGGCAGGAGTTCCCTAAGTGGAGTGTGAGCATTAAGGTAGAGATCAGAATGAAAAGAAAAGCACTGATCCATCAAAGTGCGGTACTTGCCCTTACTTCCTTCCACTCCAAAGGAGACAGGAATCCAGCGAGACACAGGTATCTGGGGAGTCTGTTCTTCTCTAGCACAGAGGTCTCAGCTCAGACCTGTTACAAGCAGAAATTTCAGGACTGCAGAATCAGGCTGATGAAGTCATGAGGGTGGACTTGCTGGGGGGCAAGATACTTGCAAACATTTTCATGGATATGAGGCAATGGACTCAACTGCAGGCTTTCCAAACTGTCAGGAGACTTGATTTCAGGAGGAGGAGCTAGCTGGCTCTATTCTGCTAGAGGGAAGCTAAGGGAAACACCACCAAGGTTTTAGGAAATACAAGTGGTCCCAAGCCTCCTTCCCTAGTCCCAAGAATCTTTCAGTACCGTTTTCCTGACTGTGCGCTTTTCACTTTATTTAAATGTGAGTTCAGGGGCGCCTGGGTGGCTCAGTCAGTTAAGTGTCCAGCTTCAGCTCAAGTCATGATCTTGCAATCCGTAAGGGCAAACCTCGCATTGGGCTCTGTGCTGACAACTTAGAGCCTGCTTTGGATTCTTTCTCTGCCCCTCTACCACTCATACTCTCTCTCTCTCTCCCTCCTTCTCTCTATCTGAAAAATAAATGAAAACATTTAAAAAATTTTTTTAAATGTGAGTTCATTCCCTGTACCAGTTTTGTACAGCCACCATAACAAGTCACCACAAACCTGAACAACAGAAATGTGTCCCTGCCCAGTTCAGGAGGGCCAGAAGTCTGAAATCAAGGAGTCAGCAGGGCTGGTATCTTCGGGAGACGTGGAGGGAGGCTGCTCTGTGCCTCTGTCTCCTCTTCCTTGCTTCTCACAGACACCACGCACCACTCTCTGTCTCCATGTTCATGTTGCCCGTCTCTGTGTCTCTTTGTGTCTCCTCAAATCTTCCTCTCCGCTCTCTTGTAAGGATGCCAGGCATTAGATCTGGGGCCCACCCTAAATCCAGAATGATTTCGTCCCAAGATCTTTAACTTAATTCTATCTGCAAAGATCCTGTTTCCAAACAAGGTCACAGCCACAGTTTCCAAGAGTTAGGACTTGGGCATATCTTTGGGGGACACAATATTCAGCCACTGTGCCTGCCCTTTCATTGCCTTTACTTGGTGGCTTCATGCTTACAGATGTCTTCTGAGCACTCATATATGGGCTGTTTGCTACCAGGACAGAAAGACAAAGCCTCTTAACTCTCTCTGGCCAGAGGTAAAACGAAAGTCCAAAATACCCAGTTTCCTGTCTCAAGAGTTGTCTTGCTGGAATCTTTGACCAGAGGCTCATCAAAGATGTGAGCTCTACCTGCAAAAGTAGTAAGACATTTTTACTCGAGGAAGGCGGGGCTACTTCAAAAACACCTTTCTGGCTTTTCACAACCATTGTGGTTGTAATACACTCAGCCTCTTGTAACCTGGAACAAAGTATTTTCAACTCTAACAGTTAAGTGGCAGGTTGGGGTCTGATTCCTTAATCAGTGACTATAGAGCTCACCAGAGTCAAGAAACTCAGACAGGAAGGCAGCTCACAACATTTATCAGGGGTGAAGGGGTTAACGTATTGTTTCCTGCTGAGTCCCAGATCAGTTTGGGCAGAGTAACGTTTTCAAAATGTGTTCAGTAAAGCCAGTGCCGCTTTAGTTTTCCCACAAATCTCTGGTCTCTCCCTTTGCTTCTAAACGTATTCTCTAGAATCTGGGAATTTGGGATGGTTTTCCCAAGAAGCTCTCATTTCTGGAGCGAAATGAAATGTTGGACATTGTCAATAAAGCACACCCAACCTTTAGTCAAGTCTAATTTGTAGTGAGAGCAGTCAGTGTGGTTGAGTCTTATTCCACGTCCACAACCAAGCAGCTGAACATGGCTGGAGACAGACTCAATCACCCTGACTGCACTCACTTCAAATTCATGATCACTAGGGCCTGTTGCTTCTTGGCCATCCTTCTCTGTTTCTCTCATCTATTCCCAGTCCTGAATGACTATCGCATACCTCTTCTCTCTCCTCAACCCTTCAACAACTCCTCCTCCACCCTCAAATGTTAGCCAACTTCCTTGCTTCTATGAAAAATACTGCAGTTCAGAAGGGAATTTCCACACACTCCACCACCTATCCACAGGTGTCCTCTGGCTTCCCTCTGTTCCTACTGATACACATCTGTGCTCCTAAGGCAGTCTGTCTAGCTGTGCACAGACCCTGTTCCCTCTCATGTACCAAGAACATCACTTCTGTGACTTATCCTCTCTTTCCTGCATTATCAGTTTTTCTCTTTTGCCTAGATTACTCTTATCAACACACAAACATGCTGCAACTTTTCCCATCTTAAACATACACACGTGTTTGTGCATGTGTGCATGCACACACACACACACACACACTTCTTTTGATCCCCACACCTCCTTCCAGCCAGCATACAATTTCTCTGCAACAAAATTATTTGCAAAAACTTGTCTATACAGGCTGTCTCTGATTTCTTTTTTCTGTTGAACTCACTCCCTGTCTTGAATCACAGCTCCAAAATGGATCCTCTCAAGGTCACCATGGACCTCCAAATTGCTAAATCCAATAGTCAGTCTTCAATTCCCACCTTACTTGAGCCTTCTGTAGTATTTGATAGTTAATCTCTTCCAAAAGTTAGGAGCACTGGCTTCCAGGACCCCATTCTCTCTTTTTCACTGGCCTCTCCTCAGTCTCCTTTGCTGGTTCCTTCGTGTTTCCTTGATCTCTAAATGATGGGATGCTATAGAGCTTTGATGACCAGACATCTTCTCTCTCTAACCTCACTCTAGGGGTGATGCTGGACCATCTTATGATTGGAGCCCCCACCTATATTCTTCAAGACCTGTACACACAGAGGGCTGTTGACTGGGATCCTCACTTCTGATGTTCTGTCCCAGGGGTTCTTATTGGCCCAAGCAGTACTGGACTCTCCTGTGGAGAACTTGGAAGTCCTAGAGAGTTAATGCCTCCAGGAGCAATCCGTCAACCAAAGATGGATGGCAATTTGGTGGATAATAAGCCTAGCTCTCTGATCCCTCAGGATACCTTTGAGGCCTATTCTACGCTCTTTCCTAGAATTCCACAATGGGAATAGAATTCAGTTGCTAACAGGAATAACTTACTTCATAATGTACCTTTTACAGACTCTCTTCGTCTTCTTGTCTCACTTCTCTTCTCTACTGGTAATTCCAAGACCCTCCTCCCAAACTGCTTGCACTTAAATTCTGGTCAGGGTCTGCTTCTAGGGGAACCCAGACTAAGACAAATACTACTTCTATGCCAATGACTCCCATATTTATATCTCTCATCTAAACATCCCCCAAATTTTGGAATCATATATCCAATGGCCCTCCCCCACAGCTCTGAATGGGTATCTAGTCTCCATTTCAAACTTTATATGTCCATAAATGAGCTCCTGATTTTCCCTCCAAACTGCACTTCTCAAGTTGAAGTCATTTTTGACTCCACTCTTTCACACTCATGTATCACCCAACAAAATTTGTTGAGTTTACCTTCAACATATGTACAGAAACCTACCTCTTCTCAGCTACCCCTTGGGCCCTCACTCAAGCTACCTTCCCTAGATTATTGAGATAATTTCCCAGCTGTTCTCTCTCTTCATCTCTTGCTCCATTAAAGTCTACTTTCCTCACAGCAGCCACAAGGGTCCTTCTAAACCATAATCACATCATGTTACTCCTCTGCTCAAAACTTGTCAATGACTTCCTCTCAGAGCCAAAACCAAAGTCCACAGTACAGCACATAAAGCCCCATATTGTCTGCTGCCTGTCTTAACTCTGATCTTACCTCCCAGCACTTTCCCATTCATTCTTTCTGTTGTAGGGTCATTAGCAATACTTTCCTCTTAATACACTAAACATGCTACTTCCTAGGGCTTTGCCCTTTTCCCTGAGACCTAGAAAATTCTTATTCCAAATATCTACATGGTTTGCCTATTCATTCATTGAAGTTCTTACTGAAATGAGATCTTATTTAGAAGGACTTTCTTGGGGCACCTGGGTGGCTTAGTCGGTTAAGCGTCTGACTTTCGCTTAGGTCATGATCTGGCGGTTCGTGGGTTCGAGCCCCGCGTTGGGCTCTGTGCTGACTGCCAGCTCAGAGCCTGGAGCCTGTTTCAGAGTCTGTGTCTCCCTCTCTCTCTGACCCTCCCCTGCTCACGCTGTCTCTCTCTCTCTCCTAGAAATTAATTAATTAATTAATTAATTAATTAATTAATAAAAACATTAGAAGGACTTTCTTTGTTAGGCATGAGCCTACATGTTCTCCTATCATTCCCTTATCCAACTCTGTTTTCTGCTACAGGCTACTTTCCTCAGACTCCTTTGTCAGCTGGCTTCTGGTTGGATCAGTGAGTGGGAGTGCCAACAAAAGATTGGGGGCAGGGGAGATGGAGAGGGAGGAAGGGGTATTTTGTCCTATCTCAGGCTACATCTCCAGGCAGTAGTGGATCTGCTCTATGGCTCTAGTTTCTCTTGAACTAGCCTCTTGCTTCTTACAGGCAACTCCAACCTCTGGGATCTGATAACACCATATATTTCTTTTGTTCCTCCAGCCTAGGAATGCCAGGTTGATTTCCAGTTTTCTTTAGCCTCTCAGGTATTCCAATACCTATGTAATCAATTCTTTCCAATAAATTCCTCTCTTTTTATTCTTCAGACTTATTTCTGTTATATTCATTCAATCCTGACTGGCAACTTGTGTCAGTTTCAGTCCGAGAAGGAAACTTGTAATTAGAGGAAAGTTTAATAAAAAGAACTGTTTACATAGGTTTGATTTTGGAAAAACAGCAAGGGATGGTACAATTACTCTGGGCCAGTAACAGCTGGGAGTCATTACTCATCATCTCCCAGGCTCAAGGGGGCAAGGCAGGAATTGTCAACCTCAGCACTATCGACATTTTGAGCTACATAGTTCTACGTGGTTGGTGGAGGGCTGTCCTGCACATTTTAAGGCTGAGTAACAGCATCCTTGTCCTCTGCCCACTAGGTTCCAGTAGCATTCCCCCCGTTGCGACAATGAAAATCATCTCCATACATGGCTAAATGTCCCTTAGGGGAAAGAATTGCCCAAGGTTGAAAACCACTAGGCAAGAGCAGCTTACCAGAACCCTAAGAGAGACAGGTGTAGTGAGATGGCCATCCAACTAGACAAAACTTCAGTAGAAAGATATAGCCAAGCCATGGTAATGTGGTAGGAAAGGAGCCAGAAGAAGAAATATCCGAAGTCGACTCTTTTCTTTCCCTCTAATGTCTTGACAGTGCTCGCACTAGCCAAACCAAACTGGAAGCCAAAGTACCAAAGAGTATCTTGTGTAGTCTATATACATCAACCTCTTATGACAGATAATGGCATGGAGAAAGGTGGGAAACAGATCTAGAGAAGACGGAAGGTACCTGACATACTAGCCTGTATGGTAACAGTCCCATATCCTCGTAAACACCCCCTGCATTCTGTCCTTTATTGTTTTCCACAACACCTGCCACCATTTGACATGCTATATATTTCCTTATGTGTGCTCAGTGCCTGGTGCATTGTAGATGTTCAGTAAGTGTTTGTCAAATGAATGTACGATAGAATCCAACATGAGAAATTAAGTTGTGGACATGTAGTAAAATTTTACTCTGGAAACAAAGTATAAATCAGAGGACTAAAAGGAAATATTTAGTTTCAGAATCATACTACGTAACAAGTTTGTTAGTCACTCTTCCAAAGAAACAGAAAACAACAGGATATATGTGTATAAAGAGAGATTTCCTTTGAGGAATTGGCTTACATGATTGTGGAGGCTTGGCAAATCAAAACTCTGATGGAGTAGGCCATCAGGTGGGAGACTAGGGAAGTGGTATAGTTTGAGTCCTCTTTGCAAGGGGGAGGTCAGTCTTTTCCTTATAAGGCCTTCACTGGTTGGATGAGGCCCACCCACTTTGTAAAGGGTAATATGCTTTACTCAAAGTCCACCAATTTAAATGTTAATCATATCCAAAAACTAGTTTCATAGAAACCTCTAGAATAATCTTTGACCAAATATTTGGGCACTGTGGCCCAACTGAGTTGATACAAAAAATTAACCATCACAGCAAGGTTATAGTATATTTAATTATATTTGTAGCATATAAATTATATGAAGGATTTATAGTGTGAAGAAAGTAGGCTGGGATCTTCAATCCTAACCTTTTACTTTTTCATAAGGTAAAAACAATAAAGTTAACTTCTGCTATTAACTTACGTATAATTATGTACAAATTATGAAGACAGGTATATCCTTAACCAATCCTATTCCACATTTTTATCATTTATTTGACAAACACCTTCAAGGCCAAATATATTGAATGATGAAATCAGAATCCAAAAACAATTTGTCTAAATGGTATGATAAATACAAGAAGATGAGGTTTAGTAAGGATTCAAATAAGGTACGAAGGATAGAATATAAAGAATTTAACACTGACTGTGGTCAAGATTCTGAAGTGTGATTTGAATTAGCACATCATCACAAATATATGAAAATTAAACAACACCCTCATAAACAACCAATGGCTCAAATGAGAAATTGCAACAAGGGTGCCTGGGTGGCTCAGTAGGCTAAGAGGGCAGCTCTAGGTTTCGACTGAGGTCATAATCTCATGGTTCATGAGTTCAAGCCCCACGTCAGGCTCTTCAATAACAATGCAGAGCCTGCTTGGGATTCTCTCTCTTTCTTCCTCTTTCCCTGCCTCTCTCTCTTTCTCTCTCTCTCTCAAAATAATAAACAAACTTAAAAAAAAAGAAATTGCAGCAGAAATTAGTAAATACTTTGAGATGGAAGTGAAAACGTAACATACTAAAACCTATGGAAGGCAGTGAAAGCAATGCTCAGAGGGAAGTTTGTAACACTGAACACTTTAAAAAGGAAGAAAGAGGGGCGCCTGGGTGGCTTAGTCGGTTAAGCGTCCGACTTTTGCTTAGGTCATGATCTTGAGGTTCGTGGGTTCAAGCCCCGCGTCGGGCTCTGTGCTGACTGCCAGCTCGGAGCNAAATAAAAAGGAAGAAAGATTTCAAACCATTGACCCAACTTTATGCCTTGGAGAAACACAAGCAAACTTAACCCAAAGTTAGCAAAAGGAAGGGACTAATAAAGATTAGAGCAGAAATAAATGAAATAGATGATATAAAATCAATAAAGAAGACCAACAAAACCAAAAGTTGTTTCTCTGAAAAGATCAACAAAACTGACCAATCGTTAGCCTATATGACAAATAAAAAAGAGAGGAGACACAAATAACTAAAATCAGAAATGCAAGTGGAGACATTACTACTGATTTTACAGAAATAGAAAGGATGATGAGGGAGCACTTTAAACACATAAGGGTGTGGAGAAATTGGAACCCCCTACAATACTGGGGGCAATGTAAAATGGTGCAGCCACTATGGAGAATGTTTGTTGGGTCCTTAAGAAATTGAACATAGAGGGGCGCCTGGGTGGCTTAGTCGGTTGAGCGTCCGACTTTTGCTTAGGTCATGATCTCGCGGTTCGTGGGTTCGAGCCCTGCGTCGGGCTCTGTGCTGACTGCCAGCTCAGAGCCTGGAGCCTATTTCAGTCTGTGACTCCCTCTCTCTCTGACCCTCCCCTG
>NW_027531005.1:1989109-2012089 GCF_008692635.1 Crocuta crocuta
CTCTCTCTCTCTCTCTCTCTCTCTCTCTCTCTCTCTCCTAGAAATAAATAAAAATATTTAAAAAAAAAAAAAAGAAATGAACATAGAATTACCATAGGCATCAGCAAGTCCACTTTTAGGTATATACTCAAAAGAATGGAAAATCGATATTCAAACAAATACATGTGCTAGATGTTTATAGTAGCACTATTCACAATAGCCGAAAGGTAGACATAATCCAAATATCCATTGGTGAATGAAGGGATAAACAAAGGCAGTATATCCATACACTGGAATATTATTCAGCCATAAGAAGGAATGGAGTGCTACATGCTACAACATGAATGTACCTCATAAACATTATGTTAAGTGTTAGAAGCCAGGAGGTTACATACTGTATGATTCCATTTATTTGAAATGTCCAGATCCATAGAAACAAGAAGCAAATTGGGTCATTGTCAGGGCAGCACTGAGAGAAAGGGGAAATGGGAGTTTAATTAACTGTTTAACAGTCCCAGGGTTTCTTTCTGGGGTAATGAAAATGTAGGTAGAGGTAGGTGATGGTTGTCTAAAGTTGTGAATGTACTAAATGCCATTGAACGGTTCACCTTAAAATGGTGAACTTAAAAATTTTTTAATGTTTACTTATTTTTGAGAGACAGAGATAGAGCATGAGCAGGGGAGGGGCAGAGAGAGAGGAAGACACAGAATCTGAAGCAGGTTCCAGGCTCCGAGCTGTCAGCACAGAGCCCAACATGGGGCTCAAACTCACAGACTGTGAGATCATGAACTGAACCAAAGCTGGGGAAATCCACCAGGTTGATTTAATATTATGTTAATGTTATGTCAATTTCCCCTCAATCTGAAGTAGAGTATAAAATGCAGAGGAACTTTAGACATATCCCTATTTTACATAGACTTTTTTTTTTTCTGGTAAAAGTAATAAGAAGTGTTTGTTATTCTATTCTTTAGTATCAATTAAAGTATTTAAAATGATTTGGAAGGGGTACCTGGGTGGCTCAGTCGGTTAAGCATCCGACTTCAGTTCAGGTCATGATCTCACAGTTTGTGGGTTCGAGCCCCGCATCGGGCTCTGTGCTGACAGCTCAGAGCCTGGAGCCTGCTTCACATTCTGTGTCTCTCTCTCTGCCCCTCCCCTGTTCTTGCTCTGTCTCTCCCTGTTTCTTAATAATAAATAAATGTTTAAAAAAAACTTAAAAAAAATAAAATGATTTGGAAGAGGAAAGCATATGTTCCTTAATACAAAATACATGTATGACTACTAGATAGTAACAAGAAATCATAAGCTCTGGAGATGTAATGTATTCCCCTAATAATTTATTTCTTGACTCTAAACTATTGAGAAGTTAACAGAGACTCTACCTCTGGTCAGTTACAAGGCTTGTGGTTTACTTTTAAGAAAACTACAGTTTATATGTTTGCTGTGGTGTTTTTTGTTGCTCTGTTTGGCTGCTAGAGGGGTGTCCATGATTTGATGTTTTGGACCTTGTTCTGACACCTGTATACCAGTACACTGGGTTTATTTTCTATTCACTGAGTTATTTAACAAGAATTTTTTTTCTTAAATAGTTTATTGTCAAGTTGGTTTCCATATAACACCAAGTGCTCATCCCAACAAGTGCCCTCCTCCATGCCCATCACCCAACAAGAATTTTTATATTGCTTACGAACCGGCCAGAAATGGTTCTACATACTTTACACAAATATTGAGTTATTCAGTTCTCCTACCAACTCAATGATGTGGCTCTATTCTTATCCCCATTTTACTGATGAAAATCTTAAGGCATGGATTGATGAGACCAGTCGCCCAAGTTCACACAGCAAGTTATTGGAGGAGTCAGGATTCAAGGCCAGATTCATGCTCTTCATGATCTTACTCACGGTGCTACACTGCCTCTGTGAAAAAGGGAGTATGTTTTAGAGACCACTGTTGTGCAGGGAAGAGGGATGGAGAGGGAGCACCCCTAGATAGTGATAAATGTAGTATTCACAAAGAGGAAGTCACTTCATACTAGATTCATTCCATTCTTGGTAGAGTTTCTAGACTGGACGATGGAGTGAATACAGTATAAATTGTCTACGTGGGCAAGTACCGTCATGATTTATTTCAGAAAATGTGTAATAATAGGAACTGGATTCTAGATCAATTAGGTGAGTTCATGTCCAGTTGAATGACCAGACTCAAAGAGGGGCACTTACTGAATTTCCTTTCACTCTGTTAAGAGGCCTCTTGTGGCAGGTCACTGAGCTCTGTGCTGCCTTTTTTGGGCCACTGCTCTGTTTAAAATTTTAATAATTTTCAATAAAGGATATCATTAAAAATAAATCTAATTTAAAGAAGATTGGTATCTGCTTCTTATGGGGTGGGGATCGGATAGCATAGCTAATGTGCTAGAAGCTGGATGGAAAAAATTAACCTAACAAGATGGAATTTAACAGACATGAGAAGTCCTTTACTGAGGTCTATAAAAACAAACAACTGTCCAAGGCCTGGGTGGGGCTGAGATGGCTTAATGGCATCACATGGGGAAAAAGAAAAGACTCCAGTTTCCTTTGGCTGGAAGCTAAATATGAGTCAACAGCAAGTTGTTGCTGCTTAAGAAGACAAAACAAAATAAAACCCTGAAGAAATCTTAACCTGGAAAAACAGAATTTTAGTATCTAGGGCAACGTGCGGGAACACTTTTGTTTCTCCTTCACTGGTCGGCCCGTACCTGGAGAACTGAGTAGTCTCCTGGGTATTTTGTGACAACATCAAACCACGAGGTCCAGAGAAGTGCCTGGGAAGGTGCAGCTCTGAGACTAGCTGTTGGGAAAAATGTCTGCAGGAATGGGGAATATAATTGATGAAGGACGTTATATATCTTCAGTTACGTGGGCAGGGGCAAGGGCTCAAGGAGATAAGAGATGACTTACTCTGTGCTGCTCCTTGATAAAGAAAAGCAACAGGAAGAGAACTTAATATTGTGTCAACTCTGTGCAAGGAAATGATAACCACTTTACATGTGTCATTGCACTACACCCCTACACGAACTCTCTGAGAGAGTCACTGGTGTGTTTCTAGCGCCTTAGGAGTGTTCTAGTAACTCTCTTCCCTTTGAAGATCCAGAGAGGGTAAGCATAAGCTTGTTCGTATAAATACAGTGCTCTGGGCTCCAGTATTCACCTTGAAGACTAAGCAATCAACTTCAGAGGGAAAGGGTCCTTTGCTATAGGGTCCAACACAGTTGTACACCATCCACTTCCTGTACTCAGACCAGAACCAGATTGAAGCAGGGCAGTATATGGGCTTCAAGGAAAGAGAGATTTACTGGAAGCTGTCAAATCCAGAAGTGGCACCTCCCTCCTTCCGCCTCAGCTACGGCTGGCTGGTAGACCTGACAAGAACTCTAGCGCTCCTTCTGCCGGTCCTCCGGGTCACTGCTATCCAGCAGTGTGGTATAGCCACCCGCAGTCACTGCTTTGCATCAGCAAGTCCCTGCCCACTGGCTCCTTAGCAGCGTCTTACTCCCACTTACTCTATCTTTGTGTTATTTTTCAAACAAGAACTTGAAGACACTGTCCAAGAAATTATTTTAAAAATACTAAGGAAAGCATTAGCATTACAATCACTCCTATACCTCCATATGAAATATAAATCCTGCTCCCTGGTATCCAGGACTCTCCATATTCAAATGAAATGTGTTTTTCAGTCTTTGTTCTATTACATCTCTACATAGGTAGAGTTTCATCTAAGTTCTCAGTTTCATCTAAATTGAAGTTCTTATCCCTAGTATCACTCTGCTGTGCCTCTCCCTGGTGTTTCCTGTACTTAAAAGGACTTCTTTCTCAACATCTTTCAAAACCATACTCAGTACTTCAAATTCCTTTTAAATATCATCTCCATCATGCAACCTCCTTTTGACCCCGCCACCACGGCACCAGAGATGAAATGTTTCCTTCATTGAGCTCTAGAGTACGTAGCCAAAGCTTTTGTATGGGACCTACATTGCTACTCCCCAGTCTCTGGGACCAGTTCACATATTATGAAGTGGAGATCTTATGTAGTTTGTTCCCTGTGTTTATAAAAATGGAATGTCCAGCGATTTCACATCGCATAATAGCTCATTGTAACCCGTTTCCTAAATGGGAAAAACAACTCGGAAAACTAAAAGGCAGCAACACCATTTTGTACATCAACTTCTGTGCAACTCGGTATTTAAACCATCTATGATCGATAGGGTGCAATGAGGAAACAGCTCTGTTTTTCTTCTTCCTCTGCCTTCCAACACTCTGCGGGTTCTCCCTTCCCTCTCTCTCCTTTGGATATGTCACGAACAGATCCAATGGTGCTCCATTCACTTTCCATTTACTCTTGGGTATTAAAACAGTTGGGCTTTTCAAGTATTAGAAGATATTATCCAGTTAAAAACGTCAAAGTGTCATCCATGTCAAAGTGTTTCCCTTACCTTGGCTCAGAACTGATTTTTGGTTTGAGGACTTACCAGCGGGGAATAAAGATATGTGGCCTTTTCTTTCATTTCCCTTTCTTTGTGCCTTCCCTTCCCCCAGTTGCCTGGCAAGCATGCCTGGGGCCATTCCTGATACACTGCCAGAATGCCTCTTAAATAAGGCTTGGTAAAAATGATAATTATAGCAAATGAGGTAGAGATGCTGGGAATTCCTTGGCTGAGGAAGGGGTGAAAGGCTCAGAAAGGTGGGCATGTTAAAACTGACTTATTGTGCAACACAAGAGAACCACCAGATGCCAGTGGTTCTCAACAAAACCCAGAGGACACTCGCCACTAAAGTAGAAAGGAAGGCTTCAAAAGAGAGACACCAGCACCCTAACAAACCCAATGTCGTCTGCTTTTGCAGGCCAAAGCTGACAGAGGGAATAGGAGAGGATTCGGGAAAACTGTGGAATTTTTAGAGACACCCTATGGCCTGTGGGCCAAACCTGGCCCGCTGCCTATATTATATGCAAACTAAGCATGGGTTTTGCATTTTTACATGGTTGGGGAGAAAATCAGAAGGAGAACAGTATTTTATGACTTGTGAAAAATACTTGAAATTAAAGATTAGTGTCTATGCTTCTCCAAAGAGGACATCCAGATGGCCAACAGACACATGAAACGATGTTCAGCATCCCTCCTCATCAGGGAAATACAAATCAAAACCACACTGAGATACCACCTCACGCCAGTCAGAGTGGCTAAAATGAGCAAATCAGAGAACTCTAGATGCTGGCGAGGATGTGGAGAAATGGGCACCCTCCTACACTGTTGGTGGGAATGTAAACTGGTACAGTCCCTCTGGAAAACAGTGTGGAGGTTCCTCAGGAAACTAACAATAGAACTCCCCTATGACCCAGCAATAGCACTGCTAGGAATTTACCCAAGGGATACAGAAATGCTGAGGCATAGGAGCACATGTACCCCAATGTTCATAGCAGCACTCTCCACAATAGCTAAAACATGGAAAGAGCCTAAGTGTCCATCAACAGATGAATGGATCAAGAAGATGTGGTTTATCTATACCATGGACTACTACATGGCAATGAGAAACAATGACATCTGGCCATGTGTAGCAACATGGATGGACCTTGAGGGTGTTATGCTGAGCGAAATAAGTCAGGCAGAGAAGGACAAATATCATATGTTTGCACATATAGGAGGATTAGGAGGAACTTGACGGAGGAACAAGGGGGAGAAGAAGGGGGGAAATGGTGGGGGAAAGGGAGAGAGGCAAACCATGAGAGACTCTTGAATGCTGACAAAAACTGAGGACTGATGGATGTGGGGGGAGGGGGGATGGGCATGGAGGAGGACACTTGTGGGGATGAGCACTGAGTGTTATGTGGAAACTAATTTGACAATAAACTATTAAAAAAAAAAAAAGAAATATAGAAACAAGTTAAAAAAAAAAAAAGATTAGTGTCTATGAATGACGTTTTACTGCCACACAGCCACGCTCATTCATTTATGTCCTGTCTATGGCCACATACAAGTTTCAGCAGCAAAGCTGAAAAGTTGCAAAAGAGGCCATATGTGGAACTGTCTTCACTTCACACTGCTTCTCAGGGGAGCATAACTCACTCAACACAGTATTATGGGTACTAAGCATATTGTTCTAACATGACATTTTATTTTATTTTATTTCATTTCATTACATTTTATATTACCAATGTATATCCTTCATATCAAAACAAGAGCAGGGGACTTCAAATGTTGCACTTTTTCATCACTGGCATGTGATTTCTCTTTTACTGAATTTTGCTCATCATGTAATGACACTATACATGGGCTAAAACAACACAGTACACGTCAACCTCACTGATGAAGCAGCCATCACAATATTTCCAACTCACAGAAAACTGACAGTCAGAAATACTAAGAAATTTAAAAATGGAATATCTCAGTATAGAATTTCTGCACAAAAATTAAACATGTAAATGAGGCCACAGCCAAAGTTTTCAAGTGGCTCATTTGGTAGCAAACAAGGACAGCCATTGATCATCAGTGAGTTCATTAAAATGTGTTTGGCTGCAGACGCTGAAAAAAATATGTCCAGGGAAAAGAAACCTGTCTAAGGCAACCAGCCTTTTGGTAAGAACAGCTGGTCCAAGTGTTGAAGACATTGGGAACAAAATTAACAGGTAGTGAAAGCAAAGAAACGAACAAAACACAAAAAACCAAGGTCAATGGCTCTAAGTATCTTGAGGAGTCGACAGGTGCCCCAGATAATGCTCCGTTATTGCTGTTCACTTGACATGTCAGTGCCAAGTTTGAAGTGGCTGAAGAATTGGATCCTGCGAATGGAATGTGGAGAACAGTGACAAGCTGAGAAAATCTATAATGGAGTACAGCCTGAGTTGTAATCTGCTGAGCGGTATTACAACTCCTGGTGGTAAAAACTTCCGTGGAACAGAAAAAGGCTTAATGGGACAAATTTACAAAGCTTGTGAAACAATAAGATGTTAATGCCTGTGATTATTTATTGTATTATTCATCAGTAGATCCTTTGCAGAAAATATCTGAACCTTTGTGTTGTTGAACCAATAGTGTAAAAAATGAATTTTATTCACTCTTATGGACTTAAGCATCTTCAGTTCTATGAATTTTTGTCAGAAATCAAAGCAGGGAGCCTGGCTGTCTCAGTCGGTTGAGCGTCTGACTTCAGCTCAGGTCATGATCTCATGGCTTGTGGCTCATGGCACATGGTTCTTAGGTTTGAGCCCCATGTTAGGCTCTGCACGGGCAGTGTGGAGCTCGCTTGGGATTCTCTCCCCCTCTCTCTCTCTCTCTCTGCTCCTCCCCCACTTGCACTTGCTCTCTCTCTCAATAAATAAATAAACTAAAAAAAAAAGAAAAAAGAAAAGAAACAGAAGCAAAATATCCTGACTTGGTGGCTTAGTAGTGGTAAAGTTTAATTGTGATTCTTTTTTTTTCTCTCAAGACTGAAATTGAGATTTTCTTCCTGAACAAGAGCTACCTTCAACCACTCACTATTCAATGGTGAATGAACTTTGGGGGTGTTTTGCTAATTTTTAGATGTGATGTAGTATTAAGAATTCTTATCTTTTAGAGATACCTAGTGATATATTTATAGATGAGAGGGCATGATGTTGGAATTTGCTTCGAAATAATCAAGGGGAGGAGTGGAAAGCAAGGGGGTACAGATGAAATAATATGGGTCATAAAATGATGAAGGCTTAGTAAACCGTACATTACAGTCAATATACTATTCTCTCTAATTTTGTATATGTTTGAAATTTTCCATAGTAAGAAGTTAGAAAAAAATAATGTCTGTTATCACAGCTGACAAAGAAGCCACATATGGATAGTTGGCCTGAAAACCCAGAGCCACCTGGGTTGCTCAGTTGGTTAAGCGTCCAACTCTTGATTTCAGCTCAGGTCATCATCTCATGGTTCATGCATTTGAGCCCTGGTCTCTGCACTGACAGCATGGAGCCTGCTGGGGATTCTCTCTGTGTCCTTCCCCTGTTCTCTATCTCTCTCTCTCTCTCTCAAAATAAGTAAATAAACTTTGAAAAAGAATCACGAGGTAACCAAAGTACTCATCAAAGTGTTCCGACAGCAGTCAGTCCTTCAGGTCCTGGACATCTGGCTCTTCCTGCCAACTTGAGCTCTAGAATTAATGAGCCCCAGGGGAGAATCAGAAGGTCAGCAGGAATGAGTCAAGCATATGATTTGGTTGAGCTCTCAGTCGGAAGAAATGTAGAATCCACTTGGTAAGGAATGAAAAAAATGTCTAGAAATCCTCTGCCCATGGAGGGGTGCAGGAAGGAAACCCTCTAGCTGAGCCAAAGACCCAGCTGACTGAGGACAGTGTGGACAAAGTCTAGATAGCCCAGTAAGTAGATATGCAGTATTTCCAGACTTCCTTGGACAAGTTTGGAAAAGTCGAGTGAGTAACTTTCAAAAACATTTACAAACTCAGAAAAGAGGGAAAGGTGATGGAGTTCAGTGGTTCAGAAACTCGCCTGAGATCAAAGGAAGTCAAATTGCCCAAAGCAAGGGCTGTTCTTTCCCGGGCCACACATTCCTTTAAGAATTTAATTTTTTTTTTAATGAGAGAAGATAAACAAGTGTTCACAAAATAAATTTTGGCATTTGATTTCAGGGACTTCCCCAAAGCCTGGGATCCATGAGCCCCAGATTAAGAATCTCTCGATGAAAATCTTACTTCTAGAAAGCTCACAGTGGAGAATAAAGGGCAGGAAAAGCAAGAGGGAAATTGCAGAATATGGTGTGTCCACTTCAGGCAAGGAGTACATAGCAACATCTAGAACGTTTTCCTGCCATAGGAAAATACATGTGCATCTGGAAAGTACCAGGTATATGTGGACATCATCTGCCTAGTGGGGATGTGTAAAGGCAGTCACTGGAAGGTTAGAAATAGCTGCTTGGGGTGCCTGGGTAGTTCAGTTGGTTAAGTACTCAACTCTTGATCTCTACTTAGGTCATGATCTCACAGTTGGTGAATTCGAGCCCCGCATGGGGCTCTGTGGCAATGGTGCGGAGCCTGCTTGGGATTCTGTCTCTCCCTCTCTCTTTGCCTCTCCCCACCTTTGCTCTGTTTCAAAATAAATAAAATAAACTTAAAAAAAAGAAAGAAAGAAAAAGAAAATAGCTGCTTGGCTTGAGAAAACCAAATATTTGAAACTCTATCATATTTAAAAGTATAGGCCAACCAGGTCACGATTGTAACCTTCATCCCATCCTCTATAATCACTATTAATGTTGATGTTTCAACATTCAAGTCCATTCAAGCAACCTTTTACAAACCATGTGTTAGGAAGTGTGGGAGAGGAAAAATATTATTGAAACATGGACCCTAACACAGGAGCATTCATCTCTAAATGGAGAATGTAAATGACCCTTGCAACAACCTGGCCCTGGATTCTTTGACCTTCAACTTAAACCTCACTCTTCAAGACATTTTCAGCTTCACAAAACCCTAGCCACTCCTTTGGAATTAATCCTTACTCGATATTCTTTTGTCGTCAAGATTTCAAACTCTGAAATTCTCTTAGACCGCAAACTCCTATTCTTTTGTCATTGTCATACCTATAATTTTTTTTCCGCTTTACTCTCAGCATGAACTCCAGACCCCTTGGGTATTCATATCCAAATAGCTGTCTTGCTTTCACTTGCCTCTTTCCTAGCTAGCCTGAACGCCAGGGACATGTAAGGCGGCCAAAGACCACTAGGTGGCAGCAGAGTCTCAACTAAACTGTTCACCAGCTTGGGCCCCAAGATACTTGTTATTAATCACTGAAACCTCAAGTTTGAAGGGGCATGGAAGAAATGGAATTAAACAAGTGATAGAGAACACAGAGAGATATGTTGGCTGGGGACAAGGAGATCTTGAGCCCACACACAAATGTAAACCAGAGAAGTGGCTGGACCTAAGCGTTGGGGGGGGGGGGGGGGGCAGGACCCTCCCAGGTTCATTGACTGTAACCAATTCATACCTATCAGTGTGGGTCGTCTCCCTCTGCTTTGAAACACTCACTGCCTAACTTCTCTGAAACACTTTCTATTTAAGGGTTAGTGACTTAATGCCAGTAAGCCTCCTGGAAGCCTTTGCTCTTAACTGCCTTGCTGATCCCCAGCGCCAAGTAGTCAACTTACTTGTCTCTCTCCTTCTGGGTAGGCAGGTGCTCCTACAGAAAGTTGCAAGGGTCTATACATTACTCAGCTCTACATCCGTAATTTGTAACCTCAGTGGGGACCTCAAGGCTGTTGGCCTTTCTTTTTGTCCTTAGTTAACTCCTTGGGGCATTTGCTCATAGATACCATTCTAATCCTGCTCCACTTCCTGAAATCCCTTTCCACATTTCAGCTCCCCAGCCTCACATCCTCCTTTATCTGAAGGACTGGGACCATCCATCCAGTCGTCCCCTGTAACCCTTCTTCACTGTAGACTGGGCACAGGACCTACAGAGTCCTCCGCGGGACCTTCCTAGAGTTGGCTGGGGACGAAGTCAGGAAGGCCACCCTCTTCAACACAAAGTAATGAAGCAATATCCTGCAACTCATCTCAGAACCAACTTACTTCTCCGGAAGATACTTTACTCTCTGAGTCAGCTCGGGCTGCTGTAATAAAACGCTGCAGCCTGAGAGCATTCAACAATTCACGTTTATGTCTCACAGTTCTGGAGCCGAGGGGGTTCAAGACAGAGGTACCAGCCAATGTGACTGCTTGCTCATTACATCCATACAAGGTCTTTCCTTAGTGGGCATGTATACAGAGAGAGAAAGCGATCTCTCTCTTCCTCCCTCTTCTTATTTGTCCCCTTATCCCATCAGGAGGGCCTCACTCTGTGAACTAACCTAAACCCCACCTCCAAATGCCATCACATTGGGGGGTAGGGCCTCAGCATATGAATTTGGGGGGTACACAAACATTTAGTTCAGTCCAGTTACAAATGTTGATGACTGGATGGTTCCTGATTTACAGAAAGAAGCCCCAGGTGGCAGCTTTTACAAACCTCATCTGCAAAGACGATGATTTCAAACTAGTCCCTAAAAAGTAACAAAGTGACATAAAATATATTCTATTTTGGCAAATTTCAACTGAGCTTATCCTATTCAGTGATTTCTGATTCATTTGGTCAGCCATTCAGTTAATAAATACTTACTGACTTGAGCTGAGACTCCTAACCACTACATGCTGCCAAATACAGATATGTGCTGATGCAGCACTTTTGCGGCAGATAAAGAATATTTTAAAACAAGAATCATTCATCCAGAATTTGTCAGCATCTCCCTCCAGCACGATGGAAAGAGAATCCACTCTCTGGCCAGCAGGCATATCCCAGCATGCTCAGCTGTGAGCTCAGAAGAAACAGTAAGTGCCTCAGGCTTAACTTTTTTATTATAATCACTCCTGATATTCTAGTGTTCAAAGGCTTTTTATCTAATGGGAAGATAATGTGTGACCAGCAGATACACATATATTCTACTCTGCTTGATGGACACATCTCTGAGAACAGTGATGTAAATGAGAATTTCATCATATTCATCAGTTATGAAATAGATTATTATAGATCATCCAACCCCCTTCCCCAAGATCACTCCTGAATGAACTAACAAGAATGAATTTTGAAATCTACAATGCTATAGACGTGACCTTGACCTCAGAATGATCTCACTAATTTGCTAGCTGGCATCCTCTAAAGTTCAGCCTGATCCTTCTCTTAAAGCTACCACTGTTAACTTACAGACACGTCCATTTTAAACTGCATTCATTGAGTTAATGAAGTAATACATTCATTGATGCAATTAACTTTAATATTAATAAATTAATTTATTGGATGAAAAATGTAGTCACAAATTAAATTATTCGAGATGCCTGTAATTAGTTTAATTTAAACAGTATCACTTGATTGGCAAATTTACCACAAACAATTGGGTGTAACACAGAAATGTAACAGCTATGGCAAATATTCGGAAGGTTTTCTTGAGGAATAGGGTAAGACCTGTCCTGTGTGGTCAGAACATACAGAATGAAGGTCAACGGGCAGAAGATGTGGGAACGTACATTTTAGCTTGGCGTAACAAACACTTCTCTAAACAACAAGATTTCTCTAAATATTCCCTGGGAAAAGTGAATTCCGGGTCCCCTGAAGGGGTTGGGGATTTGCCAGCCTGTGGCATTGAGGATCTGGAAGACTTCCAGGGCCTCGAAGATTCCACCAGCTCTGACAGCCTGTGATCTCCTAAAGTAGCCTGGTCATTTCTGCTGCAGCCCGTCATGTACAACATGTATGGAAACCAAAGCCCCGGTTTCTGCCGGCCCTCACTCAGCCCCTACAAGGAGGCAGGATGTGGCTCTAGGGACACCCACCTGCATGGTTATCAGAGCTTGTAGCGAGAGTGTTGCTTTGTGTCTCATAGATTCATAATGCATGATATTGCAAGGCTGATCTTAATGAGGAAGCCAAGTGTTTAGAATCCTGGCCTGGGTTCTTGATTCTAGCTTACAGGCCGAACTGAATTAAGTTATAAGCCATTAGAACGCAATTACAGCAGGATTTTCCACTTTAGAATATTCCATGTTTTGCTTAGAAATAAATCAATCAAAGCTGAAAGGTAGAAACTGCACTCTTAAAATGCTGGAATCAAAGAAGAAAGGAGTAGAGAGACTCATTTTCCTGAGATCATTTCCACCCCCCTCTGAAAGCCCAAGCAAAAATTAAGGAAATTAAGGAAATTTATTCAGGAGTGCTAGGGCCTTTAGAACTAAATTCACATTGTTGCCAGGAAGCGGAGAGTGTGGGGTTCAGAAACGTGGGGGCCTTTTCTGGAGCGACATAATCTGAGGCAAGCAGTGTAAAGGGAACTTCACTTTGGTGAAGTGAAGTGAAGTGAACTTTAGCAAGAGTTGTGGGTTCCAATTTCACCACTTTACGAACCTATTTCTATCTCTGGACTTTAAAGAAAATACTTGGTATTTGATTTATACTGAAGAGTATGTATGTATCACGTATATGTGGCTTTATCAAAATAACTGCCAGCAGGAAAAGAGGTTGTCCTGAGGAAGCATGAGCAAAGGCTTGTGGGTATTTTGGATCTTCAGAAGCCTGCCCGCTCTGAGACTCCACAGCTCTTGCCTTGGTTGGAGAAAGAGCGACAATCCTACGTCTTGTGCTGACCGAAGGCCAAAGCCCTAAATCTAAACACAGAGTGAGGAAGATGTATATGCAGAGTCATGGTGCTGGGGAAGTCAGCCAACAGCTTAACAAAAGATAAGATTGTATTTGGATGTGGTCGTACAAAGAGCAGAAACCAACAGAGCTAAAAAAGAAAAAAAGACAGCGTTCTTTTTCTTCTTCTCCTTCTTTCTTTCTTTTTTTTTTTCTCTCTTTTACAGAACCAAAGAGTAGTCCCTATGTATTTGTTACATGCTGAATTCTAGGAGAAATGTGTAACAATCATCAATCAATATTAATTGTTTTAAAAATAAACCCTGCTTTTTATTGCTTTGTAAAGGAAGGCCATTGTCTTTCCATAACCACAAGGAGTGGCCTGGGACCCCGACAAAACTCTTGCACCTCTATATATCCACATACAGCCTTTGGCTTGTCAAAAATTTAACTACTAATAACCCACTGTTGATGGGAAGCCTTACTGGTAACATAATCAGTCTATGAACACATATTTTACATGTTATGTGTATTATATACCATGTTCTAACAAAGCAAGCCAGAGGAAAGAAAATGTTCTTAGGAAAACCACAAGGAAGAGAAAACACACTCACAGGGCCGTGCTGGAAAAAACCCATGTGTAAGTGTACCAGCACCATCCAAACCTGGCTTGGTCAGGAGTCAACTGTACTTTAGAAAAGTGGATTCTTTCCCAACACACTGGAGAAACAAATACTCTATTTTTCTGTCCCTCTGAGCTTCAGCTTTTCCATTCTGATACATAATTAGTCTGACAACTACTCAGACCAGTTTTCTAACTCACTCTGATTCAATTCCATTTTCTTCCAGGTTGCAAATTCTCCATTCTTACAAACTGACATCCTCAAGGGAACGTACCCTATTATTTGGTTTTCATTTAATTTCTTGAATACTCAAAATAAAGGGTGCCTAGGTGGCTCCACTGGTTTGAGCATCTGACTTCAGCTCAGGTCATGATCTCAGAGTTTGTGGGTTTGAGCCCCACGTCGGTCTGTGTGCTGACAGCTCAGAGCCTGGAGCCTGCTTTGGATTCTGTGTCTCTTCCTCTCTCTGCTGCCCACCACCCCACCCCCCCCCCGCCAGCTCATGTTCTATATCTCTCTCTCAAAAATAAATAAATGTTTAAAATTTTTTAATAAACGTTTTTATTAAACTTTTAAACTTTAACTTTTAAAAAAACTTTTTATCAAAAAATTTTTAAACATTTATTTATTTTTGAGAGACAGAGCACAAGTGGAGGAGGGGTGGGAAAGAGCAAGGGAGACACAGAATCTGAAGCAGGCTCCAGGCTCTGAGCTGTCAGCACAGAGCTCGAAGTGGAGCTCGAACTCACGACTGTGAGATCATGGCCTGACCCGTAGTTGAATGCTTAACTGAGCCACCACCCAGATGCCCCCCAAAAGAATTTATTTTAAAGTCATTTATTTTAAATTCTGTTGGGAATCTAGCCTGCTTTTCTTGTTTTCTTGACTAAGTAATGATTTCTTTTTTTTTTCCTTTTGAACTGATTTAAGTCATAACTGCAGAAATAGTAGAAAGAGCTCTTCTTTCTGGGTGATTTTCTGACAGGATGCTCCATCACCCTCAAATACTTCAGTGTGCAATTCTTTTTTTTTTATTTTTTATTTATTTATTTTTTTTTTACCAATAGTTTATTGTCAAATTAGTTTCCACATAACACTCAGTGCTCATCCCCACAAGTGCCCTCCTCCATGCCCATCCCCCCCTCCCCCCCACATCCCTCAGTCCTCAGTTTTTGTCAGCATTCAAGAGTCTCTCATGGTTTGCCTCTCTCCCTTTCCCCCACCATTTCCCCCCTTCTTCTCCCCCTTGTTCCTCCGTCAAGTTCCTCCTAATCCTCCTATACGTGCAAACATATGATATTTGTCCTTCTCTGCCTGACTTATTTCGCTCAGCATAACACCCTCAAGGTCCATCCATGTTGCTACACATGGCCAGATTTCATTGTTTCTCATTGCCATGTAGTATTCCATGGTATAGATAAACCACATCTTCTTGATCCATTCATCTGTTGATGGACTTCAGTGTGCAATTCTTACATACAAGGACTTACCCCTGTAATTACATTATAGCCATCTAAATGAGGACATTAACTGTAATTCATTGAGGCCATTTAATGTTAGACCCCATCCAAGGTTTACCAGTTGTCCCAATAATGTCTTTATACCAAAAGAATCCAGTTTAGACTCCCACATCACATTTGTTTTCTGTGTATTTTCGTGTTTCTCGATCTCAATCAGTTCCCCCAGTCTTTTTCTGACTTTCATGACTTTGTTTTGGAGATTACAGACCACTGATTTTATCAAATGTGTTTTTATGATGAGACTGTTTGATGTTTTTCAAGTTTGTATTTAAAGTATATATCAGCAGGAATATCACAGATGTGACGCTGTGTCCTTTCATTGCATCCTGCTGGTATACAATTTCAATTTGTCCTATTACTGGTAATATTAAATTGATCATTTGACTAAAGTAGGGTAACAGGCAGAAACTTAGGATGGCTCTGTGACTTTGGCTGGTGGTGTTACTCTTATGATCATGCTCTGTTATATGGCAAAAGGGAGATTATCTGGTGGATGCAATCATATCAGTACTTTAAAAGTAGAGTTTTCACAGACTGGTAAGAGAAGAGGTCAGAGAAATTTGAAGTGTGACAGGGATTCAACTCTATGAAGATCTACCTCAGTGAGACGGAGAAGACCCAGGGCAAATAACTGTGATCAGCCTGTAGGTTCAGGGGGCTTTTCTTGGACCCTAGCTGACAGCCAACAAGGAAATGGGGACCTCAGTCTTACAGCTTCAAGAAACAGAATCCTGTCCCTCCCCTGCTCATGCTCTGTCTCTCTCTCTCAAAAATAAATAAACATTAAAAAAAAAAAAAAAAAAGAAAGAAACAGAGTCTTGCCAGCCTGAATGGGCTTAGAAGGTAGATTCCTCCCCAGAGATCGAGGTGAGAGTCTACCCAGGTTGACAGCTTGATTTACCACTGGCACATCTGACTTAAACTATGATATCATAAGTGGGTGTGTTTCAAGCTGTCAAGTATATGTTAATATACTTCTTATGAGGCCCTTCTTATGAGGGCCTTTTCATAAAGCATCTACCTTCATGATTTAATTACCTCCCAAAGTTCCCGCCTCCTGATACCATCACCTTGGGGGGTTAGAATTTCAACATATGACTTTGGGGAGGCACATTCAGTCCAGAATAGCAATTAATAAGCATTTTGTAAAGAGGTACTTTAAGACTAGACAAATATTTTATTCCTCATCAAATGTTTACCCACTTACTAGTTTAAGTATCAATTGATGGATTAGTTATTAATATGGTTCCATTATTATCTGATTCCATTATTTCTTCTGCATATTAGTTAACAATATACGGTGAGGAAGAGTTTCCTGTCCTTATTTGTTCATTTCAGAGTGGTTCCATGAATTCCTCTTTTATTCAATGGGTCATAATCCATTAGTGTCATTATTAATTTTATGCTCTAATTGAGCTGGCCTCTGTGCCTTTAGGCAGGATCCCATCACTCACTGAGCCCTCTTTCACTTCCTGGTGGAAAAATCTGTCCCCTGCTTCAATCCTGGAGTCATCTAGTTCTCCAAGTAACCTGGGTTCTTTTAATGGAGAATGACACATACATATCTATAGCTATATGGATCTTTACATCTTTACTTCAATGCCACCCCAGCCATGTGGAAAACCATGAGTTCACACTAATCCTAAGCCAGTTCCACAGAGATCATTCTAGTTTTATGTCTTTCTGTCATTGTAACCTCTTACAGTAAGAAATCTGACTCCATGGCTGCCTATATAATTTGCAGAATGAAATGGAGAATGAAGATGCAGAGACCTTATCCCCTGGCAGGGAAAAAAAAATGCTATTAAAGGTACTAAAATATAAAGCTTTTAATTTTTTTCCCATAGTGTCTCTCTCAACCATAGTGTTATTTTATTTGCTACTGAATGTCATTGTAAGTAAAGAAAATTTTAAATTGAAAATTATTAGCATGAATTTTACTATTCATCTTTATATTCTGCAGTATCAGTTTCAAATGCAAATATGAGAGCATTTAACTCATATGCAAAATCATCAATGTTACACAACTATATTTTGGAGCGCATACACATGTATACATGTCATTCTCACCACAATAGTAGAAAGATTGCACAAAACTAACTTAATTGTTTTTACTTCATTTCTTGCTATGCATGCATTTCCCCCGCATTTGACTCTACATTTGGCTCACAGATGAATGCAGATGTACTAAAAGAAAAGGAACTATGGCCTGCCCCTTGTTTCCTTCCTTCTATGTCATTTTCAGTGCAAATGATTGTCTAATAAGCAGAAGTAACACAAGTGAGGACTCACATGATTAGGTCAGGCCCACCCCAGTGATCTCCCTGTCATAAGGTCAGCTGATTTGTGACCTTAGTTACATCTGTAAAATCCCCTTTACCATACACTATCACATCAATATTTGGGTACTATCTTCTCATAGGCATATGCTTCACACTCCAGAGAAGGAGATTATACAAGAGTGAGGGTCATTGAAGGCTGTCTTAATTCTGCCTTCTACACATACCAGAAGATAGATAATGGCTAGTGACCCCAAGGAAATTGTTAAGTTCATTTGTTATCATGTTAAGTGTGTCATCTTGGCCCCTTCTGGGCCTGCCTCTGAAGAGGAGAATACCCATAGGCCAGATGCATAAAGACTCAGCAAATTCTCCCATAATATCAGGCAGTTTGGGTTCTTCTGCAGAAACAACAGGTGTTTGTCTTCTGGAGGCACAATTTTCATGTCAGAGTACAGAGACCGGCAAACGTGAAAGCACGGTGCCAGGGAAGGTGCCAACATTTGCAAACACCGCTGAACATTCTTCACCTTGGATAAGGTAACACAGGCAGAGAGCCAAGAGAACGGATACATACAGGAGCAAACAGGCTATTGAGGAAAAAACAGGGCTAACTATGATTCAGATGATGTTAAGATGTTCTTTTAGCTGTTTGGGTAACTAATACTAAAAGTAAGTTCTGTTCAAGAAAGTCCATACATTCTTGCAAGTAGTGAGCCTCCAACTACAGTCATGGTAATGTGTCAGATGCTGTACTGCATTGAATAGTGTCCTTCAAAAGTCTGTGTCTACCCAGAGCCTCAGAATGTGGCCTTATGTGACCATGAGGTCTCTGCGGATATAATTAGTTAAGATAAGGTAATACTGGACTACAGTGGGTCATTAATCCAATGACTAGTGTCTTTATAAGAAGATTCTAGAAGCAGAGGCTGACATTGGAATTCTGGCCCCTTTTCAATGAGCAAAGGGCCCCCAAGCATTGCTAGCCACTACCAGAAGCTAGAAGAGGCAGGCAGGGAAGGATTCTCCCTAGAGCTGTCAGAGGGCGTATGGCCTCGATTCTGGACTTACAGAACTGTGAGAGAATAAGTTTACGTTGTTTTAAGGCACCAGATTTGTGGTAATTTGTTACAGCCACATTGGGGAAATTAACACATGAAGTAAGGAAGAAATCAAAACTGGAAAATTCAGAATATTTCTGTTCATAAGAAGACAGCAAAGGTTATGAATTCCACTTACCAATCAATATGACACAGCCATTGTCTTTCCTTAATTTCCAGGATTCTTTCAAGGTTGAGGCAGCGGAACATGGTTTTTCAATTATGACAACTTAAGACCCCTGGCAGGCTGACAAATAGGCTGTATTGGGCCCTGCTGCTTGCCTGAGCCATTAGCATCTCTTGACTCACAGAGAATAGTACCACGGCCATTCTCCTCCACTCACTGCCTCCCTGGCCTGGCCTTCTGAAAGCGTGCCCTGGTAGAAAAGATTCTGGGACTATGGCCTATCACCATGCCCTGTTCAAACCACACTTAGGAAGGAATTGCTAGTAAGGGAAATGCACTTGTTTCTGGCATGGAGTCAAACCAACAGAACTGAAGGAAGAGAATATTAATCATTTCTCAATGATTATTTTAGCCCTTACTATTATACCCAAGTGAGGACAGGAGTAAAAATTTGATCGTAAGTTAACTGACATTCTCCATGTAGCATCCTGACTCCAAAAGGATCAATTCAATTCCAGTTTGAGAATGTCATACCATCCCTGAAATTTATAATTACTTGTAGGGTGCCTGCGTGGCTCAGTCGGTTGAGCGTCCAACTCTTGATTTGGGCTTGGTCATGATCTCGTGTTCACGGGATCAAGCCCTGCATCAGGCTCTGTGCTGGGCATGGAGCCTGCTTACGATTCTTTCTCTCTCCCTCTACCCCCTCCCCCACTCGTGCACCTCATGCTCTCTCTCGCTCTCTCTCTCTCTCTCTGTCTCTCTCAAATAAAAAATACATATACTTAGTTGTTGAGTCACTTGTAGAACGATTTCAGATTATGAGGGTAGGAGCCACGAAGTGTAAGAATTAAGAGGCTGGGTTCCAGTTTTCTCATATGTAAAATAGGAGTAAACATACCTTGCATCCCCCTAACCACCCACCTACCCATCCACCCATCCATTTATTCAAGATATAGGATTGAGGAACAAAGAATACAGCCAGAAACAGAACAGGCCAGAGGTCCTGCTCTCATAGAGCTTATAATCTTTTGGGTAGAAAAAGAGCAAGCGAGCCAACGAACAATAAATGTTATATATAATTCATTAGATAAATAAACAGTATAGTGGAAAAGAAAACAGAGAAAGGAAAGAGAGTACCACAGGAGATGGATTAATTTTAAATAGGGCAGTGAAGGAAGACCTCACTGAGGCCTGAGAAGATGGTTAGTGAGCAAAGACCAGAAGAATATCAGGTAGAGAATCAACTCTAAGCCCTCAAAAGGGCTGATCTTTTTGAAACAATGAAAGTGCTGGCAGGTAGCACTATCAAGTTGAAATTTCCCTGAAATTTCTGGGAAAACATTTATCTTAACTGACAACAAATGAGGAGCAACCAGCTGGGTAGAATTTAAAATAAAATGTGATCAAATTCCACTGTATAGTACCTTCAGAATATTTGTTTTCTAAAGTTGAAAGGCCCATTGAATGAAAATAATTCCAAGTAACAGTGTAGGCGTATGAAATGTTTAATTGAGTCAGATCCTTATTTGTTGTTTTTTAAAAGGCTTAATACTTCTCTGACTGTAGGGGCGCCTGGGTGGCTTAGTCGGTTAAGTGTCCGACTTTCGCTTAGGTCATGATCTCGCAGTTCTTGTGTTCGAGCCCCGCGTCGGGCTCTGTGCTGACTGCCAGCTCAGAGCCTGGAGCCTGCTTCAGAGTCTGTGACTCCCTCTCTCTCTGACCCTCCCCTGCTCATGCTGTCTCTCTCTCTCTCTCTCCTAGAAATAAATAAAACATTAAAAAAAATACTTCTCTCACTGTAAAAACGAACTTTCCATTGTAGAAAAACTGAAAATTATGTAAAATAACAAGACCAAAATTCACTTGTCACTACGTAGGAAAAATAATTGTTTACATTTCTATCTCTCTTGATAGAGTTTCCTTTTATTTTAAACTTTGTTGATTTGATAGTGAAAATAGCTTGTTTTAATTTGCATTTTTGGGTACTAGTGTGAACAACTTTTCACATGGCTTACTGGCCAGGTTTCATGTATCAACTTTGCTTTCTCTTAAACTTTTCTTACCGATTTGAAAAAGCTTTTTAATCTGAAGAAAATCACAAATCCATTTCTGTCACATTCATGGTAAATGTTTTCTTTTTTCCAAGATTCTTTACTGCCCATTATCTTTGCATAGTTTTTATGTCCAAAGTTTGCATTTTTATTGTCATGCATACTCAATATTACAGCCAAAAAATATTTATTTCCAACAATGTTCACGAAGAGAGCCTTTTCAAATTTTACTGAAAATCATTTTCTACAGGGGACTCTAATTGGTACTGCTTTTGCTCTAAATGTACATGAAATCCCACAATAATGCAATAGGTAGGGTCCAAAAATTTAATTACATGAAATGAGATTATTATAGGTTTAATGAATGACCAAAGCAGGCCTGGATAGTTGGGCATTAGGGCATCTGGCTGAGCACTTCCAGTCCCTCCGGGTCCCAGTTGTATTTTGACAGCTGCTGGCAGGTGTCTGCTGGACCTCACGTACACTGACGGGTCAGGTCAAGTCCCAAGACTTTTTGGGAGCTGCAGGACAGCAGCAGCGACGCCTGGATCTCCAGGTTAGCTAGTACCCTGTTTCCCAGACCAATCCCAGAAAATGGGTACAGGAGAGATGTACTAGGGACGTGAGGGCCCACTACTTTCCATGATAAGCTCCCTTCATGTCCACACCCTGCCTTGGATCCCTTCCTCCCCACCGACTCCCCTTCCTCTCTCTCTCTCCTTAAGATAGAGCAAGTTCCTGACACACTCATGAAGTAGAAAGCGTTCACTTAACACACCTCTGTAATGTATATCTTAGACTCTCCATGATAGTGGATGCAGATTTAGTTGATGCCTAGAGTGGCTTTATTCCCGGCAATCCAAAACACAGTAAACAAATTTTAGGATGGATTCATTGTGTAAAAACTCCCTTGGGCCAAAAGGTGAGGGGCTTGCAAATGAGGATACCAACTATTGTTTGATCTCAAACTCTATTAGGGTAAAAGGTCAGGGGTTGAGCAACCCAGCTCCTCCTGGCTGCAGCAAGCCCCTGAGATATAAATCTTTAGTGAACATTGTGATTAGAATGGCCAAACATGTTCTTCAAGCAACTGTTAAGCAACTTCAACCACCTCTAACGGCGAAATTCTCGCTTCTGTACACCGGCTTCACCCCTCTCCCTATATAAACTCTGAGCTATGGCTCAGCGGGGCGCTCTTCCAAGGACTTTTTGGGTGCTCTGGAGGAGCCTTCAGGCCGGACTAAAAATACACCTGAATAACAATGATTCTCCTTTGGAAAGGGAGGCCTAACAATTGTATTTGTTAGAACTGTGAGATTAGGGACCCCGAGGCTGGCAAAGATCTCATTCCTTGAGGTGCAAATGTATAAAATAAAATCAGCAATATATAAGAAGTTGTTTGTTGTAGAATACAGCTTTATCTGTATCAGCCTATATATTTACCTCTGATTTGTTAAATTTATGTGAAACAAAAATGTCATATAATTTATTAATAGGAATCTTCTTATCTTACAACCTAAGCTTTTTAATCAAGGAAATCATAATCACATGAAGGAAAAAAATCTATAACATTTTAAAAGCACGAAAAAAAGAACACTTCCATAGATTATGAATGTGTACATAAATGCTAAAAATATAAAAACGTGGATGGGAAGTGTTTCAGTCAGGGTCCAGCTGGGAGAACAGAATGCACTCTTAAGATTGTTGAACATTGGATATTTAATTCAAAGACTTTGTTACTCGATGATGGAAGGGCTGGGATACGGAAAGGAAGAGCCAGTGCGGTGACCCAGGGGTCAACAGCAGCAGGAAAGAACGAGGGTCCTAGGGTTGGATCACCTAGGAGGAAGTGATGCTTCTAATCCCAGAAGCCATGTTCTCTGGTGAGAGAGAGAGAGAGAGAGAGAGAGAGAGAGAGAATCAGCGTGGAGGCTGCCTGGCAAGAACTAGAACCACAGAGGAAATGTAACTGCTTTTGGAGATGCCACCCAAGGGTAAGAGAAGGAAAAACACCTGGCTTCTCTCTTCCTCCTGCCTTTCAATCACCCAACTGCACTGTTCATCCACCAAACCCCACAGAAGTGGCTGGGAATCCTGGGAAATGTAGTCCATGGACTCCCT
>NW_027531005.1:2012153-2049236 GCF_008692635.1 Crocuta crocuta
GGAGCAAGCCGGCAAGTGAGTGGCAGAAAACAGGGCGGGCACCTCACCAACCTGTGGACAGGCAGAACCTTCCTCCTGGGAAGGCAGTCATGAGAATGGGGAGGAGAGGGTACAGAGTGGTCCTCAACTGTATTGGCTACCATTTATTTCATTAATAATATTTTAAAAAGTCTGAAGCCAATATGGCAAAATGTCAGCATTTGTTAAATGTCTAGAGTAGGTGGCTAGATCCTCGTTATGTTATTGTCCTGCATTTCTGTATAATTGGCATATTTCAGAAGAAGAAATTATTATAGAAAAGAAAAGAAATGTTCTAGATTAATGGAATAGGGAACCTTCTTGTCTAGACTCCCGTCCCTTTCCAACCCCACTCCCAAGGATTCGCCATGACTCATCTTCAAAGAAGGGGGCAAGTTTATGGGTCTTACAGGCTCTGCCAATCACCGGGGTTGACTCTTGGGCATAAGGGCATGTTAAAGGCAGAGCAGGAGAATGAGGAAGGAAAAGAGGAAGGAAAGGCAAAAGGGGGAGGTTCCAAAGTCTTGAGAGGGAGAGGATGACCAATCACTGCGAGCTCTCCCAGGCTTTTTGTCTTTTTTTTTTTTTAATGTTTTATTTATTTCTAGGAGAGAGAGAGGGAGAGACAGCGTGAGCAGGGGAGGGTCAGAGAGAGAGGGAGTCACAGACTCTGAAACAGGCTCCAGGCTCTGAGCTGGCAGTCAGCACAGAGCCCGACGCGGGGCTCGAACCCACGAACCTCGAGATCATGACCTGAGCGAAAGTCGGACGCTTAACCGACGAAGCCACCCAGGCGCCCCCCTTTTTGTCTTTGACACTTGGTTCAGCAACTCACAACTCGGTGCCATTGAGCAAGTTCCGTGGCCTCTCCATCTGTGCATTTGCTCTTCTGTAAAAGTGTGGTGGTAGTAAATTTCAATGAGTTAACAGATACAAAAAGCACTTTGTATAGCTGTTGGCACACAGCGATCTCTCCATCCATCTTGCTTATTATTATAATTCTTTATTCTTTTTATCTTTGGATCCTCAGTGTTAGCCGAGTTCCCCAGATCAGATGGGGGGAGGGGGGAGAGGAAACCCTGTAATTTGTTTATCTAGGCCAGATCTCCCTGTGATAATCTGCTCCTGGCTGAACATACCGATCTCAATACAACACTGCCTACTAGATCCTGGCCTATATGAGAGCCAGGCTCAGTATGATTTCAGATAAGTTTGGTAAAAGTTGGACTCTGGCAGAAAGAGTTACACTTCAGTAAAGTGAAGAGATGATCACTTTTCTGCTTCATATCGCTTTCCTTATCAAATCAATTTTGCTTTTAAATGTTCTCACTATTAGTTGTTAAAGTTCAAAGTGGCAAGAATGTCTGTGCTTACAGATAAATACTTTTGAAGAAGCAACCCACAGAAAAGTTACATTTAATTTAATCATACCAATTCTAAGCTTCTCAGAAAAGTTGGTCCTCATCTGTTTTTAAGCAGTAAAACACAATGTAAACTTATAAGGACATGTGTCCCCACACCACAAGCTGATAAAATAATGCAATTAACTCTTGGTGTTGTCACTATTCATTCGCAGTTTGTTCATTCCCTTTGTTCTCTATTAGCATTTGAGGTAGGAAACAATGTTTTCCGGAAAAAAATAGCAGAAAAAGACTTTTCCTCCTTAACTGCATTTTGAATATGAATTCCATGGAAAAGGTCATTATTTGATCTCAGAACCCGAGCGTTTGTGTCCCTGGTGTGCAAACGTGTGTGTTTATTGTGTGCCACGCACCATGTGCAGGGTTTCGAATGGTTGGACTTTGGAGACAGATAGACCTGGTCCGATCCCAGCTATGCCACACTGTTGCAACGTGGTCTGAAAAAGTCACCAACCTCTCTGGGTCTCAGTTTCCTCTTTTGTAAGTGGGGATAATAGTACCTGTCCCATAAGGTTAGATAATTAAATAAGCTCCATGATTAACGTTTCTGGCCCTCAACAGTATGGCTGTCTTAATCTTCAAATTACCACAGCCTAAAAGATATATTTTTATAAAGATTTTTTTTTTTTTAAAGAGGCAGAAACCGAGGTTTAGAGGAGTCAGGTAACATACACCAGGTTACTCAGCCAAGGCACGCAACCCCAGGGCAAACTCTGTTTCAGATCCTTCTCCCGGGTTTGAGAAGAGCATGTGTATCCTCTATATTGAGGTACATTATATTTCCATCTCCTTTGATGATCCAGTTCTTAGCCTTTGAAAACATGCATACTATCAGATGGACCCAAAAGCCAAAGGTGATTAGAAGGAGTTGAAAGAGTTAGATTAGAGAATGATGATGATGGAATTAAACAGCATCAAGTACATAGGCTCCTTCACACCAGTGTAGACCCTTGTGGATGGCCGCAGGCAAGTTTTGGCTCCCTGCACACCTAGAACAAGATGGAGCCTACGTCCCAGGCATTCAAGAATGTTACTTAACTGTTTATAGATGTGTTTTTGTCATCTGTGGGGAGAAGGATCTGCCCAGGCTGTAACTGCAGCACAAAAGCTTAGTGCAATGCGAATCTGAATGCTTGGCTCTGTTAAGTGTGGTTTCAGGATCCTACCCTATGCTCAACATCCACATCTGCATGCCTTTTTTTTTTTTCCAGAAACGCTTGAGTCCAAACATCAGAACATGTAGTTTGTACAAACTATGAACTTTGCGACTTGAAATGAAACCTCTAAACCAATCTACTGGAGTAAATACATTTTCATATTTTAGAAACTGCTGGATTGATTTTAAATCTGTCGCTAGCTCACTCCAAAAACCACCATTATCATCAGGGGCATTAACTTCGTATAACCAGACACCATATATACTTGGAGGCAAACTTAAGTTTCAAAATCACCAGACAAGGGTTAGCTTCCGAGGGAGTGGCTCCCTGGGGGAAGATAGTGGCCAGCTTATATTCTAGCAGCCTCAAGAAGCCAGCCATTAGGGATGGCACACTGTCATCATCCTAGCTGGGCATGAGGTGAGACAGCCAGGAATTCAGGTCCCTCTCACTTCTCAGAAGCAGGCTGGAGGGGAACCCCAGAAAATGCATTCTGTTTCTTCAGTGAGGGCTGGCTATCTTCCAGCATGACCATGCTTGAGCGTTTCTCCAAGATGGTACCCAAAGGTGTGCTTTGATTAGCCAGAGGGTTGAACCCTGAAATAGCAGTATGTAAGAGCTCCCTTTGGAGGCGAACCCTTGGCACAGAATGAGGACAAAGGTGATGTGACAGTTGCTTGCCGGGGCTGCCAGAAATCATGATTCTCTTAGACATAAACTGTAAGAGAACCTAGGGACATGGTCATCTCAGCAGCTACACATGGACGCAGCCTCCTTTCTGGGCCAGTGCCTTTCTGTTGCATTGTCTCATCCTGACAACCTGCAGTTCAAGTCATGAAGAGCAGGAGGCCATGCTTCAGCCCACCCCAGCCCCCAGCCCTGGCGCAGCTGTTTTCTAGTATCTGCTTGGGAACTAGAGATCGGGATCGAGAGTAGCTTCAATCTGTAATCCTTGTGGCCGGTGAATAAGATAGATGTCATGATAGTCCAGTTTCAGATCCCTAAGGGTGTTCTGACAGCCTTCTTTCACTAGGAGTCTCACAAAGAAAGTGGACCATAGCTGCAAGGAACCAAGAGAGAGGCATCAGTCCTGGGGAAAGAAAGGGCCACATCATACTCCTTCTTCCTGCTTTTTGACTTACGTCCTGATCTAACCAGTGAACACAACATTTATAGCAGAGTTGGTTCAGATATATGATCCAGGGATGCAAGATCACCAGGGGGTCAGCAAGTCAATGGCATTTATTATTTTTTAAGTTTTTATTTAAATTCCAGTTAGTCAACATACAGTGTAATACTAGTTTCAGGTGTACAGTATAGTGACTTGACACTTCCATACATCACCTGGTGCTCATCATAAGTGCCTGCCTTAATCCCCATCACCTATTTGCCCCCCCCCCACAAAACTCTTCTGATAACCATCAGAAAAATCAGTAGAGAACACAGGAAGGATTATGTAAGAAAATAAAATCCACCCACATTCCCACATTTCGAGATGGTTATTGTTCACATGTGGGGGATTATTATTGTTAACATCTGGGGATACCCCGTTGACTCGGGAAGTCTCAAAGCAGAGAACTGTGCCGTTTCCCAGGGTGAGGTTGGGAAGAAGACACGCAGTCAAGGATGGAAGCTCCCAGGTCCCCAAACTGTAGAGTCACAGTGATGGCAGGTGTCCAGCTGAGTGGGTCCGAGGGCAGCGTCGAGGAGTCCGTGAGTCCCAGCTTGGTGCTGGGAGAACAGCCCAGTTTCTTGTGTCCACTGGCAAAGGTGCCTGAAAGGAAGGTGCTTGTAGGTCTCAAAATATTCCTGACCTGGGGGTGTGAAGGTTGTGAAGTGTACCTCCTCAATCTGCACATCATATTCAGGGCAGCTGGATCTGGGAGGTTATAGAGGGATTGAGTGCCTGGGGATTCTATGGGGATATGGACACCTTGGACGACTGCATAGACAGTTGGCCACACCTGAGGACCAGATGTATGAGCCACATCTCAGGGGAAGCCAACGTACAGAGGGTGACCCACACAGGCACCACCCCAGACCTTGACATCTCGCATCTCCCCTAAACCCCCAAACCCGGATGATACCCCCAGATGAGACATCCTAACATAATGGATTTTAATTCTGAAATAAATGGAAATCAAAGTGAGATTAAGGAGAAAGCAAGTGTGAGCTGGGAGAGTAACAGAACATTTTCAGAAGAGGATACCATCGGCCAAGAGCAGTTGTTCCCAGCCCATTATTTTTCTTTATAATACCAAAAGTTAACATTATTTACAAAAATAAATTCTAGTTCCATGATCAGCTGAGGAATATCTGGTTCAGAATTTATCTCATTGAAAGAATGATCCAGACAAAAATTAACTAGCTTAAAATAAACAAAAAAGGCCTTCAAACGAGTCCAGCACATTCTCTGTATGGTTGATTATTATTATTAACAGGCCCTGTGCTACATACTATTACAAAGATTAACACATCTTCTGGGGCACCTGGGTGGCTCAGTCAGTTAAGTGTGCAACTCTTGATCTTGGTTCAGATCATGATCTCAGGGTTCCTGGGATCGAGCCCTGTGTCAGGCTCTACACTGACAGTGTGGAGCCTGCTTGGGATTCTCTCTCTCCCCCTCTCTGCCCTTCCTTTGCTCTTTCTCTCAAAATAAATAAATAAGCTTAAAAACTTTTTTAAAAATTAACATATTTTCTCATTTACTCTTCAAACAACCTCATAAGGTCGGTGCTATTATTATCTCCACTTCACAAATGAGGAACTGACACACAGAGATGGTAAGTAATTTGTTCAAGGTGAAGGGTGGTGCTGGTTTTGATACCAGAGCCATGCACTTGTTTCTTTGTTTATAGTTACACACCGTGCTATATGGCCTATAGGCACTTCCCAATTCAATTGTCACAGTGCTGCTGTAAGGCAGATATGATTACTAATTCCAATTTCAGAGGAGAAAATTGAGAAATAAAGGGTCAAGGTCAAGCGGCAAAAGGGTACAAACAAGTCTTCTACAGTCCAACAATTGCACTCTGGGTATTTATCCAAAGGATACAAAGGTGTTGATTTGAAGGCGCACATGCACCCCAGTGCTTACAGCAGTGCTATGAACAATAATGGAAAGAGTCCAAACGTCCATCGACTGGTGAATGGATAAAGAAGATGTAATACACACACACACACACACACACACACACACACACACACACACACACGGACTATTACTCGGCAATCAAAAAGGGTGAAATTTTGCCATTTGCAACAACATGGACGGAACTAGAGCATATTATGCTAAGTGAAATAAGTCATAGAAAGACAAATATCGTGTGATTTCACTCATATGTGGAATTTAAAACAAAAACAGATGAACGTAGAGGAAGGGAAGGAAAAATAAGATAAAAAGTGAGACGGAGGCAAACCGTAAGAGATTCTTAAATACAGAGAACAAATGGAGGGTTGCTGGAGGGAAGGTGAGAGGGGGGGATGGGCTAAATGGATGATGGGCCTTGAGGGGTCACTTGTTGGGATGAGCACTGGGTGTTGTATGTAAGTGATGAATCACTGGGTTCTACTCTCGAAACCATTATTACACCGTATGTTAACTGACATGAATTTAAATAAATTTTTAAAAATGCTTTTTTAACATTTTGGCAGGCAAAAAACAGCACCTTATTTATTAAGTTCATACATATACCACGGGGACTATGAACTCTCTACACATTAATTCTTTTATCTTCTTGTACCTCAATGACCCTGTTTCGGATAGAGCGCTTAGTTAGAGTACGCTTTAATATGCAAGAAGTCCAATCACATTCCCTTAGAATACTTTTAGACAACTTCTCTCATGTTTGTTCTTATGGATAAATTTTAAGACCATTTTTGTCAAGTTTCGAAAGAATGTTCGGAGATTTTAGATGGAATCGTGTTATAATTTTAGTAGTTTGACATTTTTAACATCTAGTCTTCGTAACAAGAAGTAGAATATGCCTTTTTTACTTACTGAAGTATTGTTCTACATCCTCAAGTAACATTTTCCTTCATATAGTTCCTACATAGGGTGTGTTAAGCTTACTCCTAGGTACTTTGTATCTCTTGTCGTTATTGTGAAATATCCTGTCTTGTTCCTATTTCCAGAGACTATTCCTGGCACATGAAAAAGGCTTTCACTCTTGCTTCAATGTTTTACTCCAGTCATTTTATTATAGAGATTTTGTTGTTTTTGCAGAGGATGAAGAATGAGTGGTGAGAGAGAGAAGACAGAATCTTTGAACTTTTCAACAAAATACTTTCAGCTTTCCTCAACAGTCCTTGGGATCACCCTTGATTTATTTTTAACGTTTGAACTTATTGTCAAGGAAATACTTCTTACTGTCACTAAGATGAACGTGCCCCACGTGGTTCAGAGAGAGCCCTTGCTGGCCTCCTGTCAAATCACCAGGCATCCTATCCACAGTTGGGCATTGTTTTGTGACCATCACCCATCAACCACTTTCTCTAAATGCGTTCATTTGAAATGGTTCACGCAACCCTGTCACAAAGGGGGGCAAGATCTTTCCATGGGTTCTCCACACCAGCTGACATTTTACTACTTGAAAGCAGTTAGCCTTGTCACCATCAGGAAATTTGGGGCTTGCCTTTTGTAGACACTTTCCCATATAATTTATAAAAACCGTAGCATCGTGCACCCAAGCTCTCAATAGCGGAGAGGTAGACACAACTTCAAGGTCCATCAAAGGGTGAATGGATAGACAAAAGGTGACGTATGCATGCAATGGAATATTATCCAGCCTTCAAAAGGAAGAAAATTTTGATATATAGTACAACATATATTGAAAACACTATGTTAAGTGAAAGAAGCCAGTCAAAAAAGGAAAATTATGTACAATTCCATTTACGTAATATATCCAGAACAGGTAAATCTCCAGAGACAGAGTAGAGCAGCTGCCAGGGTCTGAGAAAAACGGAATGAGGAGCGGTGACCCAGTGGTTTGGGGACTTCCTGTTGGGGTAGTGAAAGTGTCTGCAACCAGCTACAGATGCTGCTTGCATAACATGGTGAGTGTACCAAATGCCATTAATTTGTATGCTTTTAAATGGTGAATTTTATATGAATTCCATCTCAATAAAAACATGTGTACTATAGATCAGACCAATCTCAGGACTAATCCCAGACATGCCTAGGCAGAACTGTCTAATCTGACTATTCTGCTGGTTTAAATGCACCTCACTCGAGAAGGCATAAATTGATTATTCTATTTTCACTGAAAAAGTTGTGGATTGATGACCTTCCATGGTTTATGACCAGAAATCTGAATCTCCAAACTGATAAAATATTCAAACTTCTAACTCAGGCAAAGTGAGTCATCTAGAGTGTAAGAGAACAGAACATTTGGGGGAAAGATGACCAGCACAGGAGAAGGCTCCGAAGCTTCATTTCCACTGCCCAGAAAACCACGTTCTCAGGAAAGAGGGTCCTGAGGAATGACGTCCCTGAAGTAGAGGGAGAAATAATTTACATCAGATGCCTGAGCTTTTGTCTTTGTTTCCTTCCAAAATAGACATTTCTCAGGGTGCATGGGTGGCTCAGTCAGTTGAGCCTCTGACTCTTTGATTTTGGCTCAGGTCATGATCGCAGTTACATGGGATCAAGCCGTAAGTCAAACTCTGCACTAAGTGTGCAGCCTGCTTGAGTTTCTTTCTCTCCCCCTCTCTCTGTCCCTCTCCCTCCACCCCTGCTTGTACATGCTTGCTCGCTCTCTCTCTGTCTCAAAAAAGAAAGAAAGAAAGAAAGAAACATACCTAAATATCAATTTATATATTTATTTATTCATGCATTTATTTTCAGTCAGATGCATGAACTGACTCATGGCCTATGTACATTATCCCCTCATACGGAGCCGTCTCTGTCTGATGCGTGGATTTATGTATTTATGCTGTATTATCCTCCTCACACTCAAGCCATCATCCTAACATGTTTAGCGCATTCTTCCATAATGTTGATTGGTATTAAGTATGCACATGTGGGTTTTTTTTTTTTTTTTAGTGTTTATTTACTTTTGAAAGTGAGAGAGACAGAGAATGAGCAGGGAAGAGACAGAATCTGAAGCAGGCTCCAGGCTCTGAGCTGTCAGTGCAGAGCCTGATGCAGGGCTCAAACTCACCAGTGGCAGATCATGACCTGAGTCAAAGCCTGACACTCAATGGACTGAGCCCCCCAGACGCCCCAGCGTGCATGTGTTTTTAACTGATGGAAAGTGTCCTGTTACACATATGTAGCGCATAACTTTTAGCAGCCATATTCCACCTGGAGCTCCATGCTTTGCATTCACCAGCACATCCTGCGGGCAATCTCCATTTTGGCACAGATGAAGCCACCCATTCTTCTCAAGGAGGAAGACAATCCAAAGAGTAGAGGGTCCCCTGAGGGAGTGTAAAGCACAAGGTTCCATCTGTGAGACAAGGCAGAGGAGGAAACACACTGCAAAGGAGGGATGAAAAGCATGATGTCCGGCGTCATGCTAAGTGCTTTCATGCAATTTACCCATTTTAACATCCAAAGTAACTTTTCTCAGTAGATATCATCATTAGTCTTACACTATAGATGAGGAAGCTCAGAGAGGTTAGATAAATTGCTTAGGTCATTCCTGGGCAAACAGAGGCAGCTGATCATCCTAAAGTTGTGTAACCAATCCGGGAAAGAGCAGTGACAGAGCAGAGAGGCATGGTTCTACAGCCTTGGTTCCCAGACTTAGCTGCATATCAGCATCAAGTGGGGAACTACTGACGGTTTTTGCTGGGACCTCCCACCTACCACACTCACGTACACACAAGAGATTCAGATTTATTTGGACTGGGCTACAGTCCTAATGCCTGACTATTTTTTTTATCTTTTTTTAGTCTTAAGCAGATATTTTGTTGAAGTATAACATACATCCAGACAAGTGCTCAGAACCCAGGGATCAGTTGATGAATTTCAGTGAACTCTCCTACAAAACCACAGCCAGAATGAGAAAGCGAACACTCCAGACAGAGGAGGCCCCTCATGCCCTTTCCTAGTCACTCCCCAGACCCTTAAGAACAACCAGTCTCCTGACTGCTAACACCACTGAGCAGTTGTTCCTGGTTTTGAGCTTTATTTCAATGTTATGTTGATGAAAATAGGGGTGAAGTAAGCTTTAGAGGGCCCATTTCTGCTCAGCCAAGTTTCTGCAAATAGACCTGAGTTAAGTTACAGAGCCCTAGGGGCACCTGGGTGGCTCAGTCGGTTAAGTGTCCAACTCGGTCTTGGCTCAGGTCATGCTCTCACAGTTCATGAGTTCAAGCCCCGCATTGGGCACTGTGCTGAAGGCGCGGAGCCTGCTTGGGATTCTATCCTTCCCTCTGCCCCTCCCCGACCTGTGTGTGCGTTCTCTCTCTCTCTCTCTGTCAAAACAAGACCAAAACAAAACCAAAAAGTTGCAAAGCCTTAGAGTATAACAGGGAACTTCTTGGGTATTATTTCTTTAAATAAACTTTCTGACCCCTTCTCCCTCTCATCTCCTTCTGGAAACCCAATTCTATCTGGGTCCCTTACATCCTGTAGGCTTTCTTCACTCTTTTTCATTACTTTTCCTTTGTGCTCCTTTGACTGAGTTATTTCAACATTCCTGTCCTCTAGATAACTTTTTCTGTCTTCCATCTGATCTTTGGAAGCAGATGCTACCTCTAAGGCATTTTTTATTTCCTTCTCTGAATTCTTCAGCTCCAGAATTTGGTTCTTTTCTCAAGATTTATATTTCTTAGTTAAATTCCTCTTTTTGTTCATATTTTTTCCCCACTACCACTGCATTGTCCTTCTGTGTTTTCTTGTAGCTCGTTGAATTTCCTCAAAACAGCTCATTTTAGTCCTTTGTCAGCTACATTGCAAGATTCTGTGCCTTGGGGTGTTGCAGAATCATGATTATCTCTTGGTGAGGACTGAGCAGCTGCCTGCTGTTTCCTGCCACTTATAGTTCTGTGCTGCTGCTTTCACATCTGAAGTAGCAGACGCCTCCTCAAATCTTTACCAGTTGCCTTCAGACAGGGTATAGACTGGTCCATCTGGGTCTACCTGTTCACACCTCTTGCTCCCTCCCACGGCAGCAGCCTGTAGGCTTTTATGTCTTCTCTGGCTCTTACGCTCAGCAGCTGGTTGGTCACTGGAAACCTTCCTTTTTCAGAAGGTGGTACTATAGCTCAAATTTATGGTTTCATCCTTACCCATGGATCTTGGTCTGTTTCTCTGAAAGCACCCCTTTTACCGGACTCGCCCTGGCCCGCACTTGGGAGCACGCACAGTTGCTGAGTGGAGGGTGTGCTTAGTGTGTGGGGCACTGGGGGTGGCTGGGGCCAAAGGGGTGATCCTCAGGTGGGATGCTCCCAGCAGCTTGTGGGCAGGCTTCATGCTGTCCTCAGTGCAGTCAGCCCTTGGACCTTCTTGTCTGGCCCGTCCCCATCGCCTGCTTCCCCTGAGGCTCGGAGGACTCCATCCGGACTCTGGGTGCCGCTGGAGAGAAATGGGTGTCTCCAGCACCTTCCTGCACAGCTGGGGCTAGCTCAGCCCCACACCGTGTTGCCTTGGGAAGAGGTGGTGCTGGCAAAGAGCCTCTTACCGTCTCCACTGTGTATGCTTTTCTTTTTCCTTTTCTCGCTCCAGTGGCGTGCTGGAATCTTCCCTTGGGAAGGCGGGACTTGTACAAATTCTCTTTCATCTGTGGGTATTTGCCCAAGTCAGCATCCTACAGGTTTCTCCTTGGCCGCAGCCGGGAGATGGCAGGTTCGCCGGGTCTGATGGCCCAACAGCTGGAACTGAGGTCTGTCTACCTGCTCCCAGATGCATGGGTGGGCGACACGCCTCTTGGGTTCCCCGCTATATGTTGCTGGGCTTTTTGGGTCCCCTGGGATACAGTGCTGGACCCCACAACCCCACAGAGGCATTTTTGTATGTGGATAGATACCTAACTAGTTGTCACAAAAAAGAAGACAAAAGCAGGGATGTGCTGTGCTGCCATGATGTTGGCGTCAGAATTGTCACCTATGTCCGAGATGGCGTTCAGTTCTCTGTTTCACCCCTTTATCTGAACCTTTTAATTTGTGACTTTTATTTTATTTTTATCTTTTTCATGTTTATTCATTTTTGAGAGAGAGAGAGAGAGAAGGGGGGCGTAGCTAGTGCGGGAGGGGCAGAGAGGGAGACAGAATCCAAAGTGGGTTCTCTGCTGTCAGCACAGAGCCCTACAGGGGCCTCGAGCTCACAAACCATAAGATCATGTCCTGAGTCAAAGTCAAACATTTAACCGACTGAACCACCCAGGTGCCCCTAATTTGTGACTTTTAAATACTTAAAGACAAAAACAGAATCATGTTTAGACAAGGTGGAGAGAATTTCTTTGTAAACTTTAGAATAAAACTTAGTTGGGAAGTATACGAACTTTTCTTGTTTATATGAACGAAAATGCTCTTTACCGATCAGCTGGCTGGTTCTCTTTCCGTCTCCTGTCCACGGACACTGGGTCACATATCTGTTTCACCCCGCTTGGTGGCAGTTCCTTCCTGGTGTCTGTGGACCTGTGCTTGTACCTCCAGAGCAGTGGTTCTCAAAGCGTGGGCTCCCGCTCGGCACCAGCATCACCTGCTGCCTTAGCCCGGGCCGCCATAACAAAACACCACAGACTGGGTGGCTTAAACCACAGAAATCCTTTCTCCCAGTTATGGAGGCTGAGAGTCCAAGATCGGGGGTGCCAGCACAGCTGGGTGCTGGTAAGACTCGCTTCCTGAGGTGTAGACAACTGTCTCACTGTGTCCTTACCTGGCAGAGAAAATGAGAGAGAGCAAGCTCTCTGGCCCCTCTGAGGAGGGCACTAACCCTACCATGAGGACCCCACCCTTAGGGCTTCTTCAAAACGTAATGAATCCTCAAAGGCCCCATGTCCTAATGCCATCACATTGGAGGTTGCGGCTTCAACATAGGAATTTATGGAAGGGATACAGTTGGGACCGTAGCACCCAGGAGCTTGCTAGAGAGGCACACTCTGGGGCCCCACCTCAACCCGCCGACTCAAAACCACTGGCTGTGGGGCCCAGTAGTCTGTTCTCACAGGCCTCTTGGTGGTTCTGACACATGCCAGAGACTGAGAACTGCTGCTATAAACCATTCTCTAGACTGGTCATGTCCCCCTGCTTCTAAATCCATCAGTGAGTTCCCACTGCACTTTACAGCAAAACACAACCTTCAAGATGGAGGTTTCAAGGCCTCTGCTCTCAGTCCCTTCACTGCCTCTCTGACTTCATCTTGGGCCCCTCTCCTTCTGTTTATTGTGTGTCAGGCTCGCTTGCTATTTCTCAAAGATTCCCAGTTCATTCCTGCCCCAGGATATTTGCTCTTGCGTTTCCCTTTGCCTGACACCCACATGACTCTCTACCTCTCATTCAGTGTATTTCTCACATCAGGGTATTATAATCTGAATTAGTGTTTGTTTACTCGGGGATTTCTTTCTCCCATCACAAAACATCAAATCCATGTGGAAGGAATCTCATTTGCGGCCATCACCCCATTGCCTGAGAGAGTATCTGATACATAAGAGGTGTTCAGCCTGTACTTCATGAATGAACGAGTGAATGAATGAATGAGGTTAGTGAAAGTTTTAATCTTCATGAGAACCATGAATGAGGTCAGTGAAAGTCTTAGTCTTCACGGAAGTAGGCTCCGTAGCCTGAAATATTACCTAAAAGTTTAAGTCAGTGCAATTTTTTAAAGTAACCAATAGTGATGTCTTGCTGCTGCCCACTTTCTATCTATTATTTGCCATCTGCCTCAGGACCAGGGAAAACTACTTACCCCCTGGAACTTGGTCTCCTGTTTCTTCTTTGTATACAGCTGCCGTTACCCAGGGTGGCTGAGAGTGGAGAGTTTCCGAAGGAGAAATGTGGGGTAAAAGGTGAAGGAGGGAATAGCCAAGCAAAAGTCAGGATATCCCATTAGGCCACAGTAGTTGGCAACCTTCCCTTTCAGACAGGACTGTCTGAGAATGTGCCTTAAGCCAAATAGCTACCCAAGCATGCAAAGCCTCACTTTCTCGTCAAATAAGAGGCAGGTGAAACATATCCAAGGATGCTGACTGTGCCTGGATTCCCTTCGCTCTTTAAGCAAATATTCATTGAATGAATGGATTGTAGAGCATCCAGTCAGATAGAAAGAGAAACCATCAGGAAGAAAGGAAATGTTTTCAATCTGGAAAAGTCAGGGAAGCACAAGAAAAAGGAAAATACGGTTTAGATAACAGATATTTGATAAAACGTATCTTTATTATAATAGATATAAATATTTTGAATGTACCTATTAAAAGTCAAAGTAGGGGCACCTGGGTGGCTCAGTTGGTTAAGCGTCCGACTTCGGCTCAGGTCACGATCTCGCGGTTCCTAGGTTTGAGCCCCTGGTTGGGTTCTGTGCTGACAGCTCAGAGCCTGGAGCCTGCTTCAGATTCTGTGTCTCCCCTTTCTCTGCCCCTCGCCCGCTCATGCTCTGCCTCCTCTGTCTCAAAAGAAAAATCAACCAACCAAACAAAAACAAAAACAAAAAAACCTTTTTAAAAAAGTCAAAGTAAACTGCCGTCTTTATATGGGCAAGAACCTGGTCTTATTCACAATTTCCTACTACACAGAATAACACTTACAATCCTTCAGAAATCATGTTAATGTTTGCAAAACAATAAATCTGGCAAAACAACCCTCTGGCATCCCATGAGGATGACGCTCAATAAATATTTATTGAATAAATAGGATTAATTCAGCGCATGATCAAGGCTTAGCAAATTGAGTGAAAAAGTTAAATTGATAGTACGTGCGTTTGAGAGACAAAGAAAGGTAACAGTGAAGAATGCCNCCTTTTTAAAAAAGTCAAAGTAAACTGCCATCTTTATATGGGCAAGAACCTGGTCTTATTCACAATTTCCTACTACACAGAATAACACTTACAATCCTTCAGAAATCATGTTAATGTTTGCAAAACAATAAATCTGGCAAAACAACCCTCTGGCATCCCATGAGGATGACGCTCAATAAATATTTATTGAATAAATAGGATTAATTCAGCGCATGATCAAGGCTTAGCAAATTGAGTGAAAAAGTTAAATTGATAGTACGTGCGTTTGAGAGACAAAGAAAGGTAACAGTGAAGAATGCCTTTCACTAGATTAATGAAGAAACAGCAAAGAAGTAACAAATACTCTCACCTAGAAATAAAGAAGCATAAGTAACCAGAAATGCCGGAAAATTCTAATAGGTTTGAAATTATTTTACATAACTCCAAACAGATACATTTTTAAAGTTGTGACATATACGTATGTATAGGTTGCTAAAATGTTCTTTAAAAGGAATTAGGAAACCTAACCCTATAAACAGCTATGGACAAAATGAGAAATTTGTCAAAGAACAGTATCTCCTTCGCTCCTGCCCCCTAAAAAATTACAGGTCTGAAGGGGTTTTTAGGTGAATTCACTTCAAACCTTTAGCAAATGAATAACTTCCCTATGGTTTAACTCTTCCAGAACCTTCAAAAGAAGACAAGCTTTATAGCTTCACTCAAGAATTTTTGAAGACACTATCACCAAACCTTCGCAAATCTAGTGCACTGAAAGCAAACCACACATTCTCTGTAACATGCATGGATGGACCTTGAAGGTATCAATCACGCTAAGTGAAGAAAGACAGACCCTGTATGATCTCACTTATATGTGGAATCTGGAAAAACCAAACTCATAGAAAAAGAGATCAGATATGTGGTCGCCAGAAGGGGTATGCAGGGGGTATTGGGTGAAGGTGGATCAAAAGCTACAAATTTTCAGTTGTAAGATGAGTAAGTCCTGGGCTATACAACATCATGACTATAGGTAGTAATGCTATATGGATATCTGAAAGTAAGAGAGTAGATCCTAAAAGCTCTGATCACAAGGGAAAAAAGTTTTTGTAACTATATGAGGTTATGGATGTTAACTAAACTTCCTGTGGTGATCATTTCACATAAATACCTATGTCAAGTCATTATGCATTACACCTTAAACTTAAGTGTTGCCTGTCAATTATATCTCAATAAAACTGCAAGGGAAAAAAACTTTATAAGCCAACACACTAATGGATATTGGTATAGGAATCTTAGGATATTAAAATACAGAATCTACACCACTTTAAAGTCTAGCATCAGGGGCGCCTGGGGAGAGTCAGTCGGTTGAGCATCTGACTCGGGCTCAGGTCATGATCTCATGGATTGTGCGTTCGGGCCCTATGCCGGGCTCTGTGCTGAGAGCTCAGAACCTGGAGCCTGCTTCGGATTCTGTGCCTCCCTCTCTCTGCCCCTCCCCCACTCACACTGTGTTTCTCTCTGCCTCTCAAAAATGAATAAACATTAAAAAAAATTTTTAAATAAAAAATAAAAAAAATAAAATCTAATATCATTGCGATACCTGGGTGGCTCAGTTGGTTAAGCGTTCCAACTCTTTGTTTTGGCTCAGGTCATAATCTATAGTTTGTGAGTTTGAACCCCACATTGGGCTCCATGCTGACAGCTCAGAGCCTGGTTGGGATTCTCTCCCCCACTGTCTCTCTGCCCCTCCTCTGTTTTTAGGCACTCATTCTCTCTCTCTCAAAATAAATAAATGAACAAAAAAAAAGTTTTAATACTAAATAACACCAAAGTTATTTCAATAATACCAAAAATCAAGAAGTGATGTACACATCAATATGGATATGTTCAATGAACCAAATGTTGCATGAAAATAAAATAAAAATAAAATCTAACACCATTATGATCAAAAGGAACCCCATTCTGGGGCGCCTGGGTGGCTCAGTCAGTTAAGCCTCCGACTTTGGCTCAAGTCATGATCTCACAGTTCGTAAGTTCAAGCCTTGTGTCAGGCTCTGTGCTGACAGCTCAGAGCCTGGAGCCTGCTTTGGATTCTGTGTCTCCCTCTCTCTCTGTCCCTCCTACACACACACACACACACACACACACACACACACACACACACACTCCTCTCTCTCTCTCTCTCTCAAAACTGAGTAAACATTAACAACAACAAATAAAGGAATCGCACTCTTAGATCCTGTATTAACAGGTTAAAGGAGAGAAAATTATATGGCCCAGTGTCTGGGAGTAGAAGGTCTGGGAAGAGAGACAGAGGAACTGCAATAGTAAACAGGAAGTCGGCAGCAGCCCTGTCGCAGGCTGGCTGCAGGAAGTTAGGGACAGCTCTGACTTAGGAGCAGCGAGAGGAATCCGTGCCTGGAGGCTGGTGGCCCGTGGCTGGTGGCCCGGGCACCATGCCCTCCCGGGCCCCGGGGGCTGCATCCCAGCACTGGGCACGGTGGCTGGCGCCTAGTGGATGCTTAATGGCTTAATAAATGCTTCTCCGACGAAAGCGAGTTGAGAGTAGCAGATGCAGTTGCACTTTATCACCTGTGCCCCCACCCCCTCTTTCACCAGGAGTGTAGCGCGCCAGGCTTGCCACGTGGCCTTGAAGATTGTGACCAGTTATGGGGCGCCTGGGTGGCTCAGTCCGTTGAGCGTCCGACTTCAGCTCAGGTCATGATCTCGCGGTTCGTGGGTTCGAGCCCCCGCATCGGGCTCTGTGCTGACTGCCAGGTCAGAGCCTGGAGCCTGTTTCAGTCTGTGACTCCCTCTCTCTCTGACCCTCCCCTTCTCACGCTGTCTCTCTCTCTCTCCTAGAAATAAATAAAAAGCATTAAAAAATTAAAAAAAAAATAAAAAACATAAAGAAAGAAAGAAAGAAAGAAAGAAAGAAAAAGAAATTGTGACCAGTCACGATTGAGCACCTTTTCTTTTGCAGTCCGGACAGCAAGTCAGATCAAATGGAAGTTTATAATGAAATCCGCCGATCTGAAGGCTGGCAGGGAGAGAGAGGGGGCGGGCACAGGAAGGAGGCCAGTGATTGTCATGGAAAAGCCCAATGGCCCAGACACCTGTCGTTCTACGTTAGCACAGGGAGGGAACTATTTGTAAAGGGGTCCAGGGGACTGACCCCTTCAAAGAGGAGTCTTTGTGCGAAGGGCTCTCCGTTATTCGATTTAAGATAAGACTTTCCTTCATTGAACACAGATATTTGGCAATGAAAACGTTTGTGTTACCCAAAGTGCTGGGGATCACCACGTTTCTGAGACACCCCCCCCCCCATCAGCAGGGTGACTTCAAGACTGANGACGACGAGGGGACAGAGCAAAGTGGATAGTGATGTCTTATTGCCCTGCCTCTGGCGTCTGTCCCATCCTGGCCTTCGCCTCATGCTATAGCTGCTGAGGCTCCCTCTGACCTCTGGCCATGTTGCCTCAGCTCTGGAGTTAACGCCATCGGGGTGGCAGGGTTTGGGGGGAAATATACCCCCAAACTATCGGGGTCAGGTTGGGGAGGGGCGGCGGACTCCGGGTGTGCGGCTTTGGCACATCAAGGGCTGGGGGCCCGTGAGCGGGAGACCGTGGTGACAGGAAGGGGCCCGAGCACCCCACCCGAGGGGGACAAGAAGGCTGTGTGTGCTGAGCAGGTCCAGGAAGCCGGGAACGGGAACCATGGTGGGGGGGGGTCGTGACGGTGTCACATGCACCCCTGGGCTGGGGCGGCCTTGCGATGCAGACTGTGTGATGTGGGTTCCGGTGGAGACGTGTATATGTTTGTCAAAGGAACGCACGCACCTCAGATGCCTTTTGTTAAGAATCTCAAAAGCAGGTAATCTGTGAAATGGGTCCATGAAATATATTCCTAAGATCAGAAGAAACCGAGTGGGAAGGCTGTGTTTTGGACACAGATTGGACCGGGTTAGGGGAGAGTAGACCTGGGGGCAGGAGAGGCCTGGACTCCAAAGAAATGATGTTGCGAAATTTCTGAGGGCCACCGCCACAGATGTCCTCGCCTCCCGGGACCAAAGAGCAGCCAGATTCACTTTCTCTTCTCTCATAGTTTTCTCCTTCTTATCCCCTGACCTTGCTCAGGGGACCTGACTCACTTGACATTATCAAGGCTACACTGGAGTCCTAGTCTGTTAAAGAATGTTCCTTTACTTTCAACATTCTGCTCAAAGCCAAGATACAAAACCTATAAAACAAGGCTAAAAACGCAAACCCCGCGTTACACATTTTGAACAACCACCAACCTTCACCTTGGATCACACGGTAAAACACAGGATGTCTAAGAGGAGTTCCTTGCAGGGGAGACGGGGCCCCTGGGTGGCTCAGTCAGTTAAGCATCTTAATTTTGACTCAGGTCTTGATCTCACAGTTCATGGATTTGAGCCCCTATCAGGCTCTGTGATGACAGTGTGGAGCCTGCTTGGGATTTTCTCTCTCCGTCTCTCTCTGCTCCCCCCTCCCCCATGCTCGCTCTCTCTCTCTCAGTCCCTCCCCCGTGCTCTCTTGCTCTCTCGCTCTCTGCCCTTCCTCCATGCTCTCTCTCTCAAAATAAATAAATGAACTTAAAAAAAAGTACACTCCATTATGTAACAATAATGAATCAATAAAATGTCATGAATCAAAGCAGAAGACGCTTGGGGATAGATGTCATGAGGAGCTTATCGAGAGAACAAATGAGCTTTGCCTTCTGTCCTGTGAGAAGAGAAGAAAGAGCACTTTCTTCCGCAATAACCCCTCATCGATTTACTACAATTCCAGGCCGGTCACTTCCTTGCCTTTCCGTGAATGGCAGGAACACATATGGGCCATGTCATCCGATCTGGAAACAGGCACTTGGGCGTCCCGATTGATAAGCTGGCCCAGACTCTCTCCACAAATTTCCCTACCCTAGCTGACCCCAGTCACTCCAGTATGAATGTGTGCGCAGTGAGCTTGCTCTAGCTCCCTGTTTCCTACCTCATATCCAAACATAGTTCTGGCATTATTGACACTTCCTTTAAAATGTTTCCCGGGGCGCCTGGGAGGCTCGGTCTATTTGGCATCCGACTTGGGCTCTGGTCATGATCTCAGGATTCATGCATTCAAGCCCCGCGGTGGGCTCTGTGCTGACATTTTGGAGCCTGAAGCTTGCTTCAGATTCTCTCTCTCTCTGGCCCTCTCCTGCTTGCACTCTGTCCTCTCAAAAATAAATAAACATTAAAAAATTTAAAAAAAGAAATTTAAATTTGATAGAAGTTTAAATACTTATTGTGCTTTTTTCTCTAAGAGTTGACTTTATGGACTCTCACTAGCCAAATTGGAGACAATCAGATCACCAAAATTTTGTTTGTATGGCTATATAAAAATGATGGTGTATAAAAAGAAAAAGCCACACATTCAAAGGGACTTAAAAGGGGGAGGGAGGGGCGCCTGGGTGGTCAGTCAGTTGGGCTTCCAGCTTCAGCTCAGGTCATGATCTTATGGTTTGTGGGTTCAAGCCCAGGGTCGGGCTCTGTGCCGACAGCTCAGAGCCTGGAGCCTGCTTCAGATTCTGTGTCTCCCTCTCTCTCTGCCCCTCCCTTGCTTGTGTGCTCACTCTCTCTCAAAAATAAATATGAAAGAAAGAAAGAAAGAAAGAAAGAAAGAAAGAAAGAAAGAAAGAAAGAAAATAACATAAAATAAAATGTTTCCTGTTCAATCCATTCCTTTTTTTCCACAGACTCCACTTTAGTTCAGAACCATAGAGAATCACCCAAGGCCATTGCTATGGCCTTTTGCTTCCCCTTGGCCCATTCTTCCTCTTACCCACTGCCATCAGATCATTTGAAAGGAATCCTGAAAGTGTGGTCCATGGAATAGCTGTTAGGTGAAAAATGAAAAAAAAAAAAAAAATGGACGCATTCCAAAAAGTTGGAAAGTTCTGCATTAAACGAATTTAAATAGCTTCTCTTCTGCAGGACTTGTCAGAGCCTTTAATACACTAAGCATGTGCACTATGAATCTTGAAGTGGGGGTATAAGATGTGTTGTTCTAAGATTTTTTGAACAGGGCGCACTATTCTCCCACTCTTACCCTTTTTTGTGAGCAGATGGTCCTCGAGATGAGTGACCAGAGCACACTATGAGAAACGATACTAACGAAGACTTATTTCTCAAAAACTATGTTCTAGTAGTCCAGAGGGCTCTTACTGCATACTCAGAATCTTGCATTATATGGAAACAGAAAGCATTCTCTGATATTTTATATTAGTTCTAAAATTTATACCATATTTTATACCTACAAAAGAAAAAACGCAATGACACATGAGGTACAAAGAATATTATAACTTTGTACCAAACTGATGGACCAGACCAGGGAGTAGGAATTTTTTTGTATGAAAATCCAGAACTTATCAAAGGAGCAAATTATTTTTGTGAGAAGAGGGTGAAGCATTGCTTTATTCTTTGCAGACCATGCAGGCTCTGTTGCTGTGGCGTGAAAGCAGTTTTAAATGATATGGAAATGGACATAAACACTATGTAACATGGTGTTTACAAAACAGGTGGCAGAGGCTAAATTTGGACCCTGGGCTATAGTTGGTCAACTCTGAACTGGATCATGAGCAACTCCTTTGGGGCTCCTATGTACACCTTCCTTTTACGTAACATTTGCTCATGCCAAGGGTTAATCCTATTTAAGGCACATATGGACTATTTACACCAACACAAAAATAGATATATAGCTGATAGATAGATAGTTTTCCTAATTTTCTAAATGTTTATTTATTTTCAAGAGAGATCAAGCATAAGTAGGGAAAAAGCAGAGAGAGAGGGAGACAGAATCCCAAGCAGGCTCCACATTGTCAGCACAGAGCCCAGTGCGGGGCTCGAACTCACGAACTGCAAGATCATGACCTGAGCCAAAACCAGCAGTCAGATGCTTAACCAACTGAGTCAGCCGGGCATTCCTTGTTTTGCTATTTTGAAAATGCGGCTGTGAAAAATGTTGACAGTTCTTCAAATATGCCTCAGTAAATTTCTTTAGGGCAATGCCTTCAAACTGTCTGCACCTATACCTGAAAAGGATTTGGAAAAATTGCATGCCTCCTTACATGCTTTATGTGGAAATCTAATATTTTTATGAGAAAAAATGTTGCAAAATATATAATGTCTGAAATAGTTGTGAAGAATAGAATTCTAGTACACGTTACCAATGTTGACATTGGACGATAATATAATTCCTAAATGTAAGAGTTTCTTTAGCATTTAGAAATTTTACTTCTTGGCTTTTTCTCCTTTAATTTATAATTCCAGATTACCACCTTCATAGGATTTTACCCTAAAGTAGTGTCTTTTTATGACTGAAGGACTTTTGTTGTTCATTATAGTATATTTCTCTGCACCAAAAATTTCTACAAATCAAAATTTTTAATATGTTTTATTGCCTGTGACCATAAGGCTTTAAGGGTTAGGAAATTTTTCTTCTAAATCAAGTTATCATTAGTATTTACATTAATACAAAAATGATTTTTACATATAAATGTAATTTAAATTTTTGTAAATCATGAAACATTGGTAAAATTTCACTAGAAATGCGTCACCAAATAAGATAAATGGAGGGGTGCCTGGGTGGCTCAGTCCATTGAGCGTCTGACTTTGGCTCAGGTCATGATCTCACAGTTTGTAAGTTTGAGCCCCGTGTAGGCTCTGTGCTGACAGCTCAGAGCCAGGAGCCTGCTTCGGATTTGGTGTGTCCCTTTCTCTCTGCCCCTCCTCTGCTCATGCTCTCTCTCTCAAAACATAAAAATTTTTTAAAAAACATTAAAAAAATTTTTTTAAATCCAGATCTCTGCAAAAAAAAAAAAAGGATAATGCTAAGATTGACTTAGTTTTATTTAAAACAAAAAAGATAAATGGAGAATTTTTGTAACAGCGTTTATATATCTATACTGTATATATGTCTGATTTCCATTGGAACCATGTCTACTTGCTATAATTTAGGAAGCATAGGTAAAATTAATATTGATAAAGCTAATAAAACTTATGATAATACTGATGATGATCAAAGTTGTTGGGAGGTTGAATTAAAACCCCTTCCGAATGTTATATCTATGGGAGAGAATTGGCCTGAAGATTTAGATTTACTCAGTGATTGACCATGATTCTTAATTACCCAACAGATGTATAGCACACAGTGAAGACAGCTATAGATCCGGAGGCAAAAGATTTGTAAAGTTACTACAAAGATAGTTTGTGGCAGAATTACTGGATGCTCGGCCTATCTGTTTAAATCTAAACCAACCCCTCCCTGGCTGTTGAAAATGTTTGGAATCTGTATGTACATTTTGATGTCTATCTGATGAGGCAATGTTATGAGACAAGCTAATGCTGTCAAACTAAGAGTGATTGCTTTGTTGTAAAAAAGGCTTTGACCATAGATTGGGGTGTTGGGGGGTGCGAGGGGTGGCGTGGGGATTAGTTGTCAGAGTTCATTCCAGTGGGCCTGGAATTATCGTGAACTGACCTACTGAAACGAGGAATGCACTTCCATGATGTTATGAGTGACTTGCCCCTTGAATTGGTAAGTCCCCAGAAAAGTCTGGCACTGGGGCTGGGTAGTAGCAAGGATGTCTACATGACTCATCGTGTAAAAGAGGCCCCAGCTTAGACAACTAGAGGCATCCCCATAAGGACCTGGGAACAGATTCCTTTAAAGTCTTCTTGCTTTCTTTTCCCTTGGAAAGTCCTTATTAGAAATGCAACAGATGAACAGGGAGGAAGGGAAAGAAAAATGAGATAAAAACAGAGATGGGGCAAACGTATGGGATTCCTAAATACAGAGAACAAATTGGATGTTGGCAGGTGGGGGGGGTTAAATGGGTGATGGGCATTAAGGAGGGCACTTGTTGGGATGAGCGCTGGGTCTTATACGTAAGTGATGAATCACCGGGCTCTACTCCTGAAGCCAGAACGACACTGTATGCCAACTAACTTGAGAAAAAAATATAAACCTTTTAAAATTTAATAAATAAATAAATAATTTTATCTTAAAAAAAAAAGTCCTCATTAGGACCATGGTCATGCATCGCTTTATAACAGGAGGGACGCTTTCTGTGGGCACGGGACAGCAGAGGACGGGTGGAGATGGACCTCACAGCAAGGCGGGGCTTGTCCACTTTCTCTGTGCCTCGTTGCCTCTAAATAAGCAAAGGGATCATCAGCTCAACTTGAAGGCAAGGTGCTGGCGACTTCAGGAGGAGGGGGAAGGTGTAAAGTAGTTTGGAAGCGAGGGAGACAGTAAAAGACAGACAGCTGAATTGGCCTCTTGGATGTTTTCCCACTCATCAAATTTTCCCCCTCCTCTTCTCTTTGGCTTCTAGTAACTACGCTGCCTTAGGCTTTTCTTTTTGACCCTTTGTTCCACACCCAGCTGGTACTCTGATGATGAAGTGGCTGATGAACCTCTCTGTTAACCACCGGGTCACAGCTGAAGTCGCTCTCCATCGTAAGATAGGAACTGGAAGGATTATTCCTTTTATTTTTTACAAGGAGAGGGGCTTTTTCATTATCTCTTCCACTCCTATCTCCTGTAGCAATCTTTAAAGCAATGCCCTGGGGCTAAAATTCCCAGTTGAGGGTTCCAGGGTTTCTCAGTGATCCTCACAAGCATTGTCCTTGACAAAGGAAGCCTGAAGACGGCTACAGTCGGGTTATTCCAGGAGGATTTGCATAAATAATAATTAGTAGAGGGATGCCTGGGTGGGTCGTTGGTTAAGTGTTCAACTTTGGCTCAGGTCATGATCTCACGGTTTGTGAGTTCGAACCCCACATCAGGCACCAGCCTGACAGTGAGGAGTCTGCTTGAGCTTCCTGCTCTCTCCTTTCTCGCTGCTCCTCCCCCACTCACGCTTTCTCTCTAAACAAACAAACAAACTTAGAAAAAAAATAATTACTACAAGCTGCCCTACTTCCCCCTCCCTCTCCCCTCCTTCTGAGCAAGAAGCTATCTTTGCCAAACTGACCTACAGGGCAGGAGGTGGTGAAGCCCAGACCAGTCAGCCATCCAAACCTCAAGGGAGACTGGCCACCTTCTCATGCAAGGCTGTGACCTTGGAATTCTGTGTGAGAGCCATGTGCCATGATTTAGGTCCCAATGCCAGCTGGGCCACCATCAGTGTGGTCTGGCGCTTTCCATGCTGAGCTATGAAAAATGCTTCTAGAGAGGGAGCTGCCTGTCGGAATCGCTCGGAACGCCTCTCCAGCTTACAAAACTCTTGTCTTGTTTCTTGAGAAAGTAACTCCAAAGTCAGTCTGACACCCCGCCCCCCCCACCACCAATACTACGGGACCATGAATGGCCCCTAACAGATCTGACACCAAACCTGGAGGGCTAGCTGTGCGGTAAGAACCTGTGTTCCAGTCAGAGAATGTGGATATCAGAGGGCTTATTAGGGAACGAACCTCCAAGTTTGAAGGAACGAATCTAATGCCTTTCCTGGAGTCGAATGGCTCATGCGTGGGGGTTGGAGGTGGTTTCAGGGACCAAAAACTCCATCCACCAGATTCCACCACCTGCGTGGGGCAGACTGCGAATGTCAGACTACGACCATCAGGGGGCAGCACAAACCTAGGCACCTAGCTTTCCACGCAAATCTATGACATTAGCTTTAAAAAGTCTACTTGGTTGTAATAAGTCCATTTTCATTCATGATTTTGTCTATTTGGGTGCTCTCTCTTTTCTTTTTGAGAAGCCTGGCTAGAGGCTTGTCAATTTTGTTTATTTTTTCAAAAAAACCAACTCATGGTTTTATTGATCTGTTCAACTGTTCCTTTGGTTTCTATATTGTTTATTTCTGCCCTGATTTTTATTATTACAACAAGCCCCTCAGAAATAAAAGCAATTTTCGGGGAATACTATGAAAAACTATATGCCAACAAACTGGACAACTTAGAAGAAATGGACAAATTCCTAAACACACACTCACTACCATAATTCACATGGGAAGAGATAGAAAACCTGAACAGACCCATAACAAGTGAGGAAATTGAATCAGTTATCAAAAATCTCCCAACAAATACGAGCCCTGGGCCAAATGGCTTCCCTGGGGAATTCTACCAGACATTTAAAACAGAATTAATACAATTCTTCTCAAATTATTCCAAAATATAGAAATGGAAAGAAAACTTCCAGACTCATTTTATGAAGCCAGCATCACTTTGATTCCCAAGCCAGACAGAGACCTAGCAAAAAAGGAGAACTACAGGCCAATATCCTTGATGAATACGGATGTAAAAATCCTCAACAAAATATTTGCAAATTGAATTCAACAGCACATAAAAAAAAAATTATCCACCAAGATCAAGTGGGATTCATTCCTGGGTTACAGGGCTGGTTCAGTATCCGCAAATCAATCAATGTGATCCATCACATCAACAAAAGAAAAGATAAAAACCATATGATCCTGTTGATAGATGCAGAAAAAGCATTTGACAAAACACAGCATCCCTTCTTAATAAAGACCCTCGAGAAAGTCGGGATAGAAGGAACTTACTTAAACATCATAAAAGCCATCTATGAGAAGCCCTCAGCTAACATCATCCTCAATGGGGAAAAACTGAGAGCTTTCCCCCTGAGATCAGGAACACGACAGGGATGTCCACTCTCACCACTGTTGTTTAACATAGTGCTGGAAGTCCTAGCATCAGCCATCAGACAACAAAAGGAAATCAAAGGCAACAGAATTGGCAAAGAAGAAGTCAAACTCACTTTTTGCAGACAATATAATATTCTATATAGAAAACCCGACAGTCTCCACCAGAAGCTTACTAGAACTGATCCAAGAATTCAGCGCGAANTGAAGGAAAGTGAAGAAGACACAAAGAAATGGGAAAACATTCCATGCTCATGGATTGGAAAAATAAATATAGTTAAAATGTCATTACTACCCAAAGCAATCTACACATTCAATGCAATCCCAATCAAAACTGCAGCAGCATATTTCTCAAAATTAGAATAAACTATCCTCAAATTTGTGTGGAACAACAAAAGACCCCAAATAGCCAAAGTAATATTGAAGAAGANTATGGAAACCAACTTGACGATAAGCTATAAAAGAAAAAGAATTAAAAAAAAAAAGAAAGCTCTGAACAACAGCATTGACCTATGGCTTCCTTTCGGGAGGCACCATGGAATTAGAAACATACTCCGGAAGTGAACAATGCAGAAGAAATGGACTGTGTGAATTCCCTAATCTTCTTTCTTAAGGAAATACATGCAGGAGAAGGGAGGGACTGATCTGGAAGCAGGGTGTGTGTGAACTGCATTATCTAACAGTTTCCTCTTCCCTCCTCCCTCCCTCCCTTCCTTTCTTCCTTCCTTTACTCTCTCTCTTTTTCTTTCTCTGTGTCCCTGCTCACTCACACCAGGCATGTTCTTGTTTCCTCTGTGTCAGAAGTGATGACTTTTTAACTATATTTATTCTTCCAATCCATGAGCATGGAATGTTTTCCCATTTCTTTGTGTCTTCTTCACTTTCCTTCATAAGTTTTCTATAGTTCTCATCATAGAGATCTCTTATATCCTTGGTTAGGTTTATTCCTAGGTATTTTATGGTTTTTTGTGCAATTGTGAATGGGNTTTTCACTGTATCCCCTAGAGTTTGGATTGTTGTTTCTCATTTCCATTTGTCTCCATATATTTTTTAATTTCTTCTCTAATTGCCTGATTGGCCCATTCTTTCTTTAGTAGGGTGTTCTTTGGCCTTCATGTGTTTGGGGGTTTTCCAGACTTCTTTCTGTGATTGATTTCGAGTGTCATAGCATTGTGATCTGAAAGTGTGCATGGTATGACCTCAATTCTTTTATATTTATTGAGGGCTGCTTTATGTCCCAGTATGTGATCTATCTTGGAGAATGTGGCATGCACACTTGAGAAGAATGTGAATTCTATAGCCTCAAGATGTAGAGTTCTAAATATATCTGTCAAATCCATCTGGTCCAATGTGTCATTTAAGTCCATTGTGTCTTTACTGATTTTCTATCTAGTTAATCTGTCCATTGCTGTAAGTGGAGTATTAAAGTCCCCTGTTATTAGCATGTTCTTATTGATAAGACTGTTTCTGTTTGTGATTAATTGTTTNCTCATGCTTGTGATGTGTCTTTAGCATCTTGCATTCCTTGGCAACATTTCCCTCAGAGAGTCTGCCTCAGGATTTCTTGTAGAGCTGGTTTAGTGGTGACAAATTCTTTCAATTTTTGTTTATTGGAAAGACTTTTATCTCTCCTTCTATTCTGAATGACAGGCTTGCTGNTGATATGTCATGCAGAAGATTGATTCAAGTTACAGCTTAGGGGAGTTCTCTTGTGCCTCTTGAATTTCAACGTCTACTTCACTCCCGAGTTTGGGGAAGTTCTCTGCTATAATTTGTTCAAGGGCTCCTTCAGCACCTTTCCCTCTCTCTTCCTCTTCTGGGATTCTTATGATATGGATATTGTTCTGTTTGATTGTATTGCTGAGCTCTCGAACTCTTCTTTCATGTTCCTGGGTCAGTTTGTCTCTTTTCTTCTCAATTTCTTCTTTTTCTATAATTGTGTCTTCTAAATTACTTATTCTCCTTTCTTCCTCTTCAATCCGTGCATTGGACGTCTCCAGTTTATTATGTATCTCATTTATCACATTTAAAAAGTCATCATAACTATTTTTAAGCTCCATAGTGTTTGTAGCCATAGTTTCTCTGATGTCCTCCATGCTTTTTTCAAGCCCAGCGATTAATTTTATGATTATTGTTCTAAATTCTTGTTCAGTTATCTTGCTTGTATCTGTTTTGAGCAGTTCTTTAGCTGTCAATTCTTCCTGGAATTTCTTTGGAGGAGAGCTCTTTCATTTTGTCATTTTTGTTAGCTTTCTATCTCTTGTTAGTTTTAAAAGCTTGTTATGCTCTCTGTACCTGTGAGTGCTGCTGTACCCAAGAAGGCTCTTTGACTGTCCAGGGCCTATCCATTTGGAAAGTGTTCTTTGAATGGTATCTCTCAGTCTCTCTCATTGAGACCTTGGTTATTTTATTTTCCTACTCGTAGTGGTACTTGGGACTCTTTACCATGTGTACTTTGGCTTGTTTCTTGAGGTAGCCCTGAAGAAGAAAACAGACAAACAGACAGGGAACAAAGGCATACAAATACACAGACAAATCCAACAAACACGCGAACCAAAAGGGAAAATGAAAAAGAAAAGAGAAAAGAAGGAGGAGGGAAGGCGAATAATAAAAAAAATAAAAATACATGAAAAAGAAAAAAAGAAGAAAAGGAAAGGAAAAAAGAAGAAACCCAATAGACAAAGAACAGTTTAAAGTATATAACCAGATTTCCCAGCTACAAATAAATAGCCGGGTGGATGCAGTGCTGGTTGAAGAACATAGAGAAAGATAGAAATGAAAGGGCAGAGATGAGGCAAAATTGGAAATGAAATGAGCAGGCAGAAGGAATAAGAAGCTTTTTTCAAGGAGTGAGAGTGGAATATGGTTGGAGAAGAAGAGAAAGAAATGACGATAGTGTTATCCAAAGAAACTATATAGTCTGATTACTCCAGAGAGAAAGAGATGAAAAGGTAGGTGTAGAATTTATATCTAGAGAANGCTATCTCTTGTTAGTTTTAAAAGCTTGTTATGCTCTCTGTACCTGTGAGTGCTGCTGTACCCAAGAAGGCTCTTTGACTGTCCAGGGCCTATCCATTTGGAAAGTGTTCTTTGAATGGTATCTCTCAGTCTCTCTCATTGAGACCTTGGTTATTTTATTTTCCTACTCGTAGTGGTACTTGGGACTCTTTACCATGTGTACTTTGGCTTGTTTCTTGAGGTAGCCCTGAAGAAGAAAACAGACAAACAGACAGGGAACAAAGGCATACAAATACACAGACAAATCCAACAAACACGCGAACCAAAAGGGAAAATGAAAAAGAAAAGAGAAAAGAAGGAGGAGGGAAGGCGAATAATAAAAAAAATAAAAATACATGAAAAAGAAAAAAAGAAGAAAAGGAAAGGAAAAAAGAAGAAACCCAATAGACAAAGAACAGTTTAAAGTATATAACCAGATTTCCCAGCTACAAATAAATAGCCGGGTGGATGCAGTGCTGGTTGAAGAACATAGAGAAAGAGAGAAATGAAAGGGCAGAGATGAGGCAAAATTGGAAATGAAATGAGCAGGCAGAAGGAATAAGAAGCTTTTTTCAAGGAGTGAGAGTGGAATATGGTTGGAGAAGAAGAGAAAGAAATGACGATAGTGTTATCCAAAGAAACTATATAGTCTGATTACTCCAGAGAGAAAGAGATGAAAAGGTAGGTGTAGAATTTATATCTAGAGAATGGACTAAATGCGACTGTGTAAGCAAGCCAGTGACCAGAATTAATCAGGGCAGTGCATCCATGTTGGTCTTCCCCTGGCTCCGGTTAAAAAAAAAAAAAAAAAGTAGGAGGGCAGCTCTCTAGCAGTGATGGGCGTGGTTTGATCCAATGCATCCCGGAGGAGTCCTGACTTGGCGGTTGTGGGGAGAAGAGTGGCGGCGCTCCAGTCCCTTCTTGGACTAAGTGCTACAACTCAAGTCCTGATGCGGAACTTCAATCCATGAATGTGAGATCATGACCTGAGCCGAAGTCGGAGGCTCAACCAACTGAGCCACCCAGGAGCCCCAGTTGTCTGCAATTTTTATCATCCCAGGCAAATATCCCCTGGAGAAGAATGTTCATGAAGAAAGTAAACCCATGTTAACATAGACCGTAACTTATGTGATATGGTTTCTGTTCTCAACTTGCCTCTCATTAAAAGAAAAACAGAAAGCCATACAATTTTTGTGGAGAAAAAGATGCCTAATATATAAATATTTTAATAAACTATTTCAAACATGTATCAGATATAAACAACATAAATTTTAAAAATAAATATACTTAGAAATATCTATTGAGTTGGGGCGCCTGAGTGGCTTAGTCGGTTAAGCGTCCGATTTTCGCTTCGGCCATGATCTCATGGTTTGTGGGTTCGAGCCCCGCGTCGGGCTCTGTGCTGACTGCCAGCTCAGAGCCTGGAGCCTATTTCGGAGTCTGTGTCTCCCTCTCTCTCTGACCCTCCCCTGCTCACGCTGTCTCTCTCTCTCTCTCTCCTAGAAATAAATAAAAAAAAATTAAAAAAATAAAAAAGAAAGAAATATCTATTGAGTTGAATGCATGAAAACAAGTCCAGGTAAGAAGGAGAAGCTGACCAAGAGGCCTGATTCTGTCTCCCAGGTTCCTCCTTCCTCTCTGAGCTCTAATAATTTTTATGACTTTGTCACCACCATCCCAGATCCCTGAGTACAGTTTACAATTCCAACCCAAGTTGGAACAAAAATATCCTTTTTTGGGGCGCCTGGGTGGCTCAGTCTGTTGAGCGTCAGACTTTGGCTCGGGTCACAATCTCGCGGTTTGAATGCGGTTTGTGGGTTCAAGCCCCATGTCGGGCTATGTGCTGACAGCTCAGGGCCTGGAGCCTGTCTTCAATTATGTGTGTGTGTCTCTCTCTCTCTGACCCTCCCCTGCTCACGCTCTCTCTCTCTCTCTCGAAAATAAAAACATTAAAAAAAAAAGAAAATAAAAAAATAAAAACATAAAAAAAATTTTTTTTAAATATCCTCTTTTCTATTCCCTGGCATAGCTGAGTTAGGCAAGAATTTTATAAATTATTGCTAGCTACTAAGAAAACATTGAAAGAAGTGAACAAAGAAATAACCTCAACACTCAAACAAAAGAATGACACGTACAATAACCAATGGTATGTCCACTCACAACAATCCGTGCTGAGTAAACAGAACCATCCGTTTGCTTAGTAAAAATTCCATGGTTGTGTCTTTAAGGCAGCATTGCTGATACTATTGTAATCACCGCTTAACCATGGACACATTCGGATTTTCTGAGATCATTCCCATCACAGCCCACAAGATGAAGCGGCTCCTTTGCTTGACATTCAAGACTGATGCAGTCTGGATCAGTCTACCTTTCCAGCCACAGTCTCTGTCCCTTCTCTTTCCCCAGTGCCTCCCTGACCATCTGCCAAGACGCTTGCCATTTTCTGACCCCAGGATATTTTGTCATCCCCAGGTAACTTGCTTCTTGTTGTAACCACTTCTTAGAATGCCCCCCCTCCCCCCAAACACTCTGCATGATGTTGCCCAATCTCAAGGCCAGGTGTAACTAGGACCCCCTCTGTGAACACTTTCCCACCCTCCCACCTCTGCATTTCTATCGCGCCTGCGCCACCGTCTCACAGTTAGCGCTGGATGTCTGCTCTGTGCTAGTTTGAGAGGTTCTGGGGGCCTTGCTGGCTGGTGCATGGTGCAGGGCACATTGGTTGAACTCTATTGATTTGACTTGCTTTGATTTGATGTAACTTTATTTAAGCCACTTGCACAGCACTATGGTTTCCTGTACCTTTAACCCCTGTGGTGGTTTCCTTATTGCATTACAGGGTGAGTAGACACATAAGAAAAATGGAAGAAAAATAAGACACATAAGAAAAATGGAAGAAAAATAAGAACACTCAAAAAATTTAACCTACTCTCTATCAAAGTTGTTTTTCTCTTGCTTCTGGTTTCCATGGAGGAGACAAAGAGAATCTTATTTAAAAACAGATATTTTTCCATTAATAAAAAATCTCAAAACAAAACACAGATATTTTTAAATATTACTCTTTTTTTTTCACCTAAGTATAACTACCTCCCTGCCTACAAACAATTGATCTTGGATGTTAGGAATTAATTCAAGGAAGGAGCAAAGATTCCGTTTTATGTGATCTGAGACCCATGAATGGCTCTCTTACCTTTCCTTCCAGATAGCTGACTGGGGCTGGGAGGGCATGTCAAGTAAGAAGGAGTCTTTGCAGGCTGATCATAATGTTTCTTATTGTAAAAAAAAAAATGTGTTTTTTTCCTCATGTCTTTCATTTCCCCCATCAACTTTGAGAACCACTGCCTGCCTACCTGAGCTTTTTTCTTTTTTTAATTTTTTTTGAGAGAAAGAGAGAGAGAGAGCAGGGGAGAGACAGAGAGACAGGGAGAGAGAGAATCCCAAGCAGGCTGAGCACTATCAGCACAGAGCCCAGTGCAGGTCTCAAACTCACGAACTGTGAGATCATGACCTGAGCCAAAATCAAGAGTCAGATGCTTAACCAACTGAACCACCCAGGCGCCCCCTCTTCCTGAGCCCTTCTCTTTAGTACTTATGACAGCTACAACCCTCGGGTCCTGTGGGGAATAAGCTCAGGAATTCCCTGAGCTTGCACCCATGGGTTAACAAGCCATAAAGAATTAGAAAGCCATAGGATGTACAAACCCAAGTTTGGGTAAACAAGATGAGATAAATAACACTAGGTAAAGCCGGGGTGGGGGTGGGGGTGTGGCGCACGGCAAAGGCCCCCAGCACAGGACAAAGGTATAGGAATAGGGAATCTCAGAATGAAAACATCCAAGATGAGGTAAACAAGATTAGGTATATAGGGCGGAAATGCCCCCCAATTTAGTACAATAGCAGAAAGCTGCTTTCACAGGAAGGAAGGACCAAAATAGGTAAACAGGTAGACGGGGCTATAGACTGCTGCGGGGCAGAGGTGCACAGAGCTGAGCGAGTTTGCAAAAGAAAGGTGCCTTGTGGACCCTGAGGTGGCATGCTCTGTCTTTCTCGTACCCTAGACCAGCTTAGGTAAACAGAGGTGGGGCCTCACATCTGCAGTAAACAACCTTCCACCCGGTGCCAGGATTTTGTTTTGTATTAACCCAAACCCCTAACACTGCATGTCTTCATGCCCTTTCCCTCATGCCCATGAGTTAACATTCATGATTTTATTGTCTCTGTGCATGCCCATCGCCACGTTTGTAAGCCTTCTGATCCTAATAAAAATGGAGCAAGGCCCCTTATTTGGAGCTCTTGTCCTCTCCTGGACATTAGCCTCTCTTGCATTTTTAATCCTACATCCTGCTTTCTTGCTGGACAAGAAAGAACTCCAGACCCAGAGCCTATGGCAAGGTCCCTTAGCTGATAACGTGTATCAGTTCTCATCAGCCAGTGCAGCTGCCATGTTGGACAGCCCTGAAAGAGGGTCTAGGGGAAGAAAAGGAGTAGGGCTTATACTGTGTATGGTGTTTTGCCTTGGCTATGACAGACATGACAATGGGGAGAGGTAGAAGGACCCATAGATAGACCCACTGATGCACAGGTGGGACTTCATTGAGATCATGTAAGCCTTAAATCCCAGGGAAGACTCCTCCATTGAGGCTGAAGGTCTCCATCTTACGTTATGCACAGTGCCTTCCAAAATTCTTTCTTCAGAGAAATGAGAGGGGGAAGATTTGTGCTTGGCCACATTTCCTATATGCATAGGAAAGCCTGCAATTGGATAAGGCAAGTAGCTAAACAATGATCTAGAAAGGAATCCATTATTTGTGCTATCTATGACAATTTATATACAGTAGTAATTCATCAAGAAGCACTTCTTTTCACTAAGAAACAAAATAGAACTTAATCTTAAGTACAGAAGGTATCACACATTTTTTTGGTATCCCACATTCATATTAATCATTTTTACTTTCACTAGTAATAATATTCTAATATTATTGCATGTATCCAGATCTGACCCTTTATTTTTTTCTTTTTAATTGTCAGCTTGACCTTCTTTAATATTTATTCTATTACTCAAGAACTCTGTCAGTTTTCAAGGTTTTTCTCCTTTGATTATAATGGGTGGAAAAAAGAAAACCCTGAGTTTCTCCTTGCAGAGGATAAATAGAAGAGATGATTGATGTCTGAGGCCTAGGACACTGGGTGACTCACCCATGTCATAAACAGGACCATTGGTTCTGGAAACAGACAGACCTATAGATTCTCAGTTTAGTCACCCAATAGTTTGTGGCCTTGGGCAAACTCTGAACCTCCATTTTTTCATCAGTAAAACAAAGGTAGTGAGAAACCTATTTCACAATGGCTTTGTGAGAGTTCCATGAGATAGCATGTATGACACACTCTGACCACCATTACTAGGTTAAATAACACGAAACTGACATTTTTGTATTCTACAAAGCTGAATATTTATAACTTAGCTTTTATGGTTCAATATTATGCTAGCTAGTAAGACACAAAAGTGGAATCCAAACCCCAATCTCTGGGTTCCAGCCCTCTGCACTTCCATACCATGTTAACTTTCATTGTTGGTGAAACTTATCTTTCGATGGCAGGTGATGATCATGGGATTATGAAGCAGCTTAATAAAGGAGACATGTGAAGAGAATACATACTGAGAGTGGGAGACATAGTTAAGTTACAGAACTGGTTCAAACTTCTAAACGCTACAAATATAATAATTGTCCAGTTATCCTGCCTTTCGTAAGAGCAATGAAGTATATGTGGCGGAAGGTCCTGGTGATCTTCCTGAACATCTATGTCATTGGTAAGGGATTGTGAGGGTTAATTTGATGTGTTAACTTGTCTGGGCCATGGGGTGCTGAGACATTTAATCAAATATTATCTTTTTCTGTTTATAAGGGTGATTACATTTGTTTTGGTAGACGAAGTAAAGCTGATTGCCCTTTTTGATGTGTGTGTTGGGACAGGGTGGGAGGAGGAGTTTCATCCAATCAATTAACGACCTGAATTAAAGAAAAAAAAAAGGCTAAGCAAGAGAGAAATTTGCCTACCTGACTACTAGAGCTGAGACATCAGTGTTCTTCTGCTCTCTAAGCGTAACTTACGTTATCGGATCTCCTGGGTCTCCATCTTGCTGACTGCTGACTACAGATCTGTGCAGTCCATAGCCACATGAGCCAATTCTTTATAATAAATCACGAGATAAAGAAAGAGAGAAAGGTTGTAATATCTACATTATATTATCATGTATCTATAATCTATATATTGTATATCTATATGTATCAGTATCAATATTGATATATTGTATGTATTGGTTCCATTCTCTGGAGATCCCCTTTTTTTTTTTTAATATTTTTATTTGTTTCTAGGAGAGAGAGAGAGAGAGAGAGAGACAGCGTGAGCAGGGGAGGGTCAGAGAGAGAGGGAGTCACAGACTGAAACAGGCTCCAGGCTCTGAGCTGGCAGTCAGCACAGAGCCCGACGCGGGGCCCGAACCCACGAACCGCGAGATCATGACCTAAGCGAAAGTCGGACGCTTAACCGACTAAGCCACCCAGGCGCCCCTCTGGAGATCCCTTTCAAAGTGGATAGCAAAGGTTCTATTAAGTTAATCAAGTTACCTTTGATAATACACTCTGAAGCTGCCATTCATAATTGTACCTAAAGGATTTTTCAAAGATAGTGATGTTGGTAATCACTTTGTAGATTTAGACTCTTTTTAAGTCTGAACACATGAACTCTTGATCTGTCATTAAGCAGCCAGCTTTGTTCTGTCTGCGAAGTCATGAGTCAAATCAAAAGGCTTCCTGTGGGTGAGAAGGAATGTGTCTCAGATTTCAGTGGGGCAGTGCAATTCAAAAGACCTGCATTTGGGGGCGCCTGGGTGGCTCTGTTGGTTAAGCGTCCAGCTCTTGTTTTCTGCTCAGGTCATGATCTCACAGTTCATGAGTTTGAACCCCACATTGGGTTCTGTGCTGACAGCCTGGAGCCTGCTTGGGATTCACTCTCTCTGCCCCTCCCCTGCATTCTCTCTCTCTCTCTCTCTCAAAATAAATAAATACACTTAAAAAAATTTTTAGTTAAAAAAAAAAGACCTGCATCACAATCCCAGACATTAAGATGTATTACAAAGCTGTTATCATCAAGACAGTGTGGTAGTGGCACAGAAACAGACACTTAGATCAATGGAACAGAATAGAGAACCCAGAAATGGACCCACAAATGTATGGTCAACTAATCTTTGACAAAGCATTTATATCCAATGGAATAAAAACAGTCTCTTCAGCAAATGGTATTGGGAAAAGTGGACAGCTACATGCAAAAAAATGAACCTGGACCACTTCCTTACATCACACACAAAAATAAACTCAAAATGGATGAAAGACCTAAACGTAAGACAAGAATCCATCATCCGTAGATAATCTTGACTTGGGCAGTGCTATAAAGTTAATGCTTCTTCCATGCCAGGTTTAAATCAAGGCCCTGAGCCAGGTTTACACAAATGATCAGCATATTATTTTTTTTGAATGTTTGTTTATTTTTGAGAGAGAGAAAGACAGAGTGCAAGCGGGAGAGGAGCAGAGAGAGAGGGAGACACAGAATCAGAAGCAGCTCCAGGCTCTGAGCTGTCAGCACAGAGCCCGATGCAGGGTTCAAACCCTCGGACTGTGAGATCATGACCTGAGCCGAAGTTGAACGTTTCACCGACTTAGCCACCCAGGCATCCCAGATGGTATCTGTTTGTTGGACAAAAGCAGGCTCATAAATCTTTAGATAACGGTCCTTAAGTGCATGGAGTTCATCTCTGCCTCTGAGAGGACCAGACAGTGAACCTTACCCAGACTCAGAGCCATGTCTTCTACTACACATATATCTGGGGCTGCTCCTTATTCACTGTGATCTGTGAGAATCTTTTAAATATTTCCCTGCCTCAAGTTTGGGGGGGGGG
>NW_027531005.1:2049993-2055550 GCF_008692635.1 Crocuta crocuta
GGGAGATAACATAACTGTCTTCTAGGTTTCCAGTGGGGATTATTTAAGCCAATCCTTGTTAAGTGTTTGGAAAAATGCCTGATATGGAGTAATAACTCTGTATTCTGGAGTCAGACTGTCTAACTCAACCTACCACCTACGCAGCCTCTTTGGGTGTTGGTTTCCTCATCTATAAAACTGGTTTAACAGCAAGTACCTCTTTAGGTGATTATGATGCATAAGGGAAATCATGTGTGCAGTCTGTCGCAAGCAGTAGCGTAAATAATATGGTAATTGTCTTTCGTTCTTTTTCTATAATGAAAAAGAAGTTGGGAAGAAGATAATCCAGGTCTAATACTGCAGCTTGCCCCATTTAAAGAATCCAAGTTCTTTTTATTCTGTTGTTTTTCCCAGGCTTTCTCACGATTCCAACTGGCTGCTTGAGCTCCAGCCATTAGATCCACATTCTAGGCTGTGGAAAGAAAGAAGAGACAAAGAAGGGCTGGTATAACCCTTTACTAGCAAGTAGGTTTACCAAGAAATGTTCTCTTAGAAAACCCAACCCCCTTTGCTTGGTTAATATGGAATGAGAACATTTTTCAACTATAATTGCACTTCCTATAAAACTTGCTAGGCATTTTTTTGGCATTAATTATCAAAATTAATCACATAGTTTCAAAAAAACAGTTTTCCCCAAATTAAAGATTTGCAGACAGTCTTACCATTCAATTTGGAAGGTCACCTAAATGTTTTCAGTCTGTAGGTTTATAGGGTGTATTTTTAACATTTACATTTTATGGAAAGCTGCTCTCTTCACCTCTTTGGGGTCAGAAACCCCTACGAGGATCTAAAAGAAAGCTCTGAACGCCTTCCTGGAAAAATGCACATAAAAACATCCTCCAGATTGTGCGTGAATGGATTTTTATTGCATTGAAAATGCATTTCCTTCATGGATCTAATATTTAAAACTATGTACAGTAATTAATGACTCATTCATTCTAAATGTTCAAGCTTGGCAAATTGTTTTGACAATGGGCTTTCCTTTCCTCTCCACAAAAGGAAAAAACTGCCTGAAGTTTGATCATGTGCCTCCAGAAGGGCCTCTGCAAAGTCAGTGAGTTGGAGGGTGCTCCCATTTCTTGCTAAAATCTTGTGATTCCAATGGTGCTTCAAAGCCCTGATTCTGATGAAACTGATGAGGCGTGCAGCAGTAAACAAGACTTCTTTCAGGATTTTCGCAGAGTACTGGAAATCTATCATGAAATGTGGAGCCTCAGAGACCAAAGGAGCCCCTCCCCCACCCCCAAACCCTCCCCACTCAGTTACCCTGGTTTAACTCTTTCCATAATTGTTATCGCTGTGTGAAATCAAGGCATTCATTCACTTAAGGAATTTGTTCCTTTTTAAAATATTGCATTAAAGTCTTATTTATCATGATAACTGAGGGGTTTTTTTTGGCTACAGCAGCATTCAATTTTGAGCCTGAGGGGGATTGCTTCACTTGACTCACTCAGATCTTGGCTGCCAGAGGTCAGGCAGCTTAAAATAGTTTGCTGGGAGAAGAAGGGGGTAAAATAGTGGGGGAGAGGGAGGGAAGGCAAACCATGAGAGACTCTTGAATGCAAGAACAAACTGAGGGCTGATGGGGGGAGGGGGGAGGGGAAGGGGGGAGATGGGCATGGAGGAGGGCACTTGTGGGGATGAGCACTGGGTGTTGTATGGAAACCAACTTGACAATAAACTATTTAAAAAAAATAGTTTGGGGAGGAGGAGGGAGGAGGAGGAGCTATTCCACGGAAACCAGAAGTCACTGCAAGTCAGAACTTCCCCTCGAGGCACCTGGGTGGCTTGCTCAGGTTCAGTCTGTTAAGCGGTTAAGTGTCTGACTCATAGTTTCAGCTCAGGTCAAGGTCATGATCTTGTGGTTTTGTGGTTTGTGAGTTTGAGCCCTGCATGGGGCTCTGTGCTGACTGACAGTACGGAGTCTGCTTGGGGTTCTCTCTCTCTCTCTGTCTGTCTCTCTCTCTCCCCCCCTGCCGTGTGCATTCTTTCTCTTTCTCTCTCTCAAAATAAATAAATAAACATAAAAAGAAAAGAACTTCCCCTCTACCCCTGCCACAAACAAACAAATGTTACATGTTTATTTACAGACCTCTGCCCGCCAACCTCACCGCCCAGATCCTTGTACTATAAGCCCCCGTCTCTGAATGTCCATTTCGTGAACTTTCTGTAAGTGACAGCAGTGCTCCCTGACAGCCCTTCCCCTGCAGCTCTCTCCAGAGGCGGCTGTTTTCACCTCCGTCAATCCTCATAGCAAGCAGTGAGCCTGCGAGTGAGGTGACTATCCTCCTTGGACACCGCAGCTCTCTGTCCCTTTCCTGGTCAGCCTCCCCATACTTGGAAGTGCGTGGTGTCTCATTCCGGTCCCCACTACCCCTTCCACTGACTTCAGGGTCACCTTCCCTCTGTTGTCAGAGATGTTACCCCTCTCCACCACCCCTTCTGGAGTCATTCTTGGCGACTTTCAATATCCTCATAATTCTTGGTGCCTCTGATGTCTCAGTTAATAGACTGCCTCGACTGTTCGCAACTTTTCTTCTCTTTACTGCCATTACCACTACATCCACGACCATTAAATCTCAAACTTAAGGGGCGCCTGCATGGTTTAGTCAGTTGAGCGTCCGACTTCAGCTCAGGACCATCTCGTGGTTCATAAGTTCGAGCCCCACGTTGGGCTCTCTGCTGACAGCTTGGTGCCTGTGTGGGATTCTGTGTCTCCCTCTCTCTCTGCCCCTCCCCTGCTCACACTCTGCACTCTGTCTCTCTCTCTTTCTAAAATAAATAAACATTATTTTTTTAATCTCAAATTTAAGCATCCTGCCTGATACCTCTTATCCCGTCTTATATCCTCAAACACTCCTATATCATCAAGTCTTTGACACCATTGAGACCCCTAATTCACTAACGTTGTCTCATTTCCCTGTCTGTCACCACCTTCCTGGACAGTCAACGTTTTCTCATCCTTGAGTCCCTCTTTATCCAGCTTAGATTCCATGCTCTACCCCAATAATTGCTCCTCGCATTTACGGATAGCTGGCAAATAAATGTTTTCTGTTTCTCGTCACTGAAGAAGGTCAAAGACAGTTCGGGTTCAGACAGAACAGACAATAGTATGCATTTACAGTTGGGCCCCAGGACTAAGTTGACTGTCCTGCCCTTTGTCATAACTCAAAAATATCTGGACCTTCTGGCTATCCCACATTGATCTACTATAGCAATGATATCATGCTGATTGGACTGTCTGAGCCAGAAAGGAGTAGCGCATTGGAGACTTCGGAAAGAAACATGCATCCCAGAGGGTGGGCATAACCCTACCATACCACACCAGTAAAATTTGGGGGGCCTGGTGGTTGGGGCATTCTGGGATAGTCCCACCAAGTAAAGAAATGGACAAATTATTGCATCTTGCAACTTCATCAACCATGATGAAGTCACTTTTGCCAGCAGACACAGCAAGCGTCCCATTAAATTGTAAGCTCTGACTCCTGCCTATTTCAGGTGGAGGGAGGGGGTCACGTGCCTTCTAAAGTGTACATCAGATCATGACATTCCCCTGTTCATGATTCCAATGGCTTCTCATCACATTCAGACTAAAACCAAATTGTTACATGATGGCCCTTTAAAGCTCTATATGATCTGACCTGTGTCTACCTCTCGTATTTTAGCGCCATTTTTCATTACCGCCAGCTCACTCTCTCTGCTTTACCTACACAGGCGTCCTTGTTCAATCACCAGCCCCCCTGCATGCACCCCACCCCTCACCCCCAGGTCCCATACACACACTGCCCAGCTCATTCCTCCCTCAAGGTCCACGTGCAATGCTTCTTGTCCACCTGAACATGCCTCTCTGGATATGCACCCGGCTCACACTCCCTCTCCAACCTCCTCGTCAACACAGCCAACGCTGTCCTTCTTTTTGCCCTTATCTCCTTTCTTTTCTTTGTGTCTCTTATCACTATCTGGCCAGAAATTACACTGGCTTGTTTTTAGATATGTTTACTAGCTATCTCTCCCTCTAGAAAGGAAGCTTCATGAGGTCAGAGACTTTGTTCTCTTTATCTCTGGAATCTCAGGACTTAAAACGGTACCCGGTGGTATTAAATACGCAGTAAATATTTTATTAGATAAATGAATGGATGTGTTGGATGAATACAAGTGCCAAACTTGCTAATACCACATGTGCTTTGCTTCGCACAGAGATCTTTTCTGCCAGCAGATTTTCCCAGCAAAGGTATGGATCTGGCCACTAAGAATAAAACATGGAAGACGGCGCTGGCATCCAAGAAGTTATCTATCACCTCCTGCAGGTCATTGCTGATGGGAATGACCAGCTCCTCCCCACACTGCTTAACAATACCTGAGCCTGTATTAGCGGTTCCGTAGCTTCCCTGCCCTCCATTCACCCCACTGCCACCAAAACCGGCACCCCAGATAAATAAGGAGGCCCCTCAATCCCACCAGTAACCTACCCCTAGACTGGAGTGCAGGAGACTTATTTATTTGCATTGCAAGGCGCACTGCCCTGCAATAATGTCGAGGTAGGTACATCTCCCATCTTGCCACCAAGCATCCTAAGTTCTCTCATCAGAAAGGAGAAGCCACAGGTACAGGGATTCTCAGGCACTGGGAGAAAAGGGGGGTCAAGTGACTTCTGCAAGGGACGGGAATTGTGCAGAAGCATATAGATGCTCACACATGTCCTCATGGCAGTCACGAATCACTGCAATGTGGAAAAATGACCACTCTGTGCGAACAAAGCCAGCTCTGTGGTTGTCTCCCATTTTTTTAATTGCTCTGAGGCGCTGTGAAGCAAATGAGGAATTTGCCTCAATGCAGAATTTAAGGGAGGGAGGGCACCTAAAATCTCAGTAATCACATTACATTTTAATACAGTATTTTAAAAATCTAAATTAATGCAAGAAGAATCCACGATGAAGAAAATATCAAACTTTTATTTTTTTTAATGTTTTATTTATTTCTGAGAGAGAGAGAAAGAGAGAGAGCGAGCAGGGGAGGGTCAGAGAGAGAGGGAGGCACAGAATCCGAAACAAGGCTCCAGGCTCTGAGCTGTCAGCACAGAGCTCAACGTGGGGCTCGAATCCATGAACAGTGAGATCATGACCTGAGCCGAAGCCGGACGCTGAACCGACTGAGCCACCCAGATGCCCCCCAAAATATCAAACTTTTAAAGTATGGCTACTTACTAACATCTTGGTTTTGGGCAGATTAATATTACCAAACCTCAGTTTCTTCACTCTGAAAAATGGGAAAGGAATGGGGTCGGTGTCTTTGCCAGGAGTTTGTAAGGATAAAGTCAAGTAATGTATCTGAAGTGTCTAACCCATAGAAGGCACCCAGAAGACAGTGGATGTTATTATTCACAAGAATGCCTTGAACAACTGGGCTAAAAGTGACGATCTGTTTTTCTTCCTTCCCTTCCCTCATCTTCTTCCTCCTCTTCTCCCTCCTCCTTTTTTTTTTTTTTTTTTTTTTTTTTTTTTTCCCCATTTTTTTGGGG